>NC_057795.1:48122561-48130719 GCF_018294505.1 Triticum aestivum
AGCCGCAGCCGCCGCCGCCCGCACTCGCCGACGCCGCCTCCGCGCCTCGCCGCCTCCGCCGAGCCCCGCCGCCCCACGAGCCGCCGCCCCGCCGCCCAACCCCGCCTCGCCGGAGCCACCTCGCCGTAGGTACCGCGCCGATCCGTCGGCGCCGGTTTTTTTTAAAACTGTTCAGTTTTTCTTTAGAAACCCCAGTTTGGTTTTTTGTTAGATTCGGTTCGCCGGTTTTCTCGGTTCGTTTATTTAGCGGACGTTCGTCCGTACGTTCGTCTAACGAACGGTTTTTCTTCCGTTAGTTACAGATAATGAACACTCGTTCGTTAGCTTGTTTGTCAGTTTTCTTTTATCGGATTTATCTACGATTATTTTCAGTCGCGATTCTTGATCCGATCTTAGATTCTGTTTTTCTTCGCGCTCGTTAGTCAGAATCTGGTGATTCAAACGCCTAGAGTTTCGTCTCGAGACCCTCTTTCTGTTTAATCAACTTAAACAAGGTTTTTATACTGTAAAATTTGACCTTAGTTCAGATTAGTAAACGGATCTTTTTTCTTTCGCCGTTTGAGTTTCGTTGCTCAGTTTATTTGATTCTTTTTGCAAACCGGAGTTCTTAAGTTAAACTTTCTGGTCAATCGCTTTTGTTTGAAGTTTTGCCCATGCTTTTTTGCTAGTTCCTTATGTATGTTATTGTTTATCTGCGATAGAATTCCCGGAGTGTGAAACGTGTTACTACGAGTCTCTAGGATTCACGGATTGTCAGCAAGGCAAGTAACACATTGATCATACTCTTTCCATACCCAGTTTTTATTGCATTAGTTAAATCCTCAAACATTGCATGATTAGGATGTCTTTAACTTGAGGGTATTGGGAAGTAGTTGCTGAGGTAGAACCTATTGCCCTGTTTATTTATCAAACCCTTGGGAGTTACTTCTACGTTTCCTTATTATGCCATGCTATTCTAGTAGACGTGGATTGGGTGAGTGTATCCATGACAGATGTGAGATTGTTAATTAATGGTTACTTAAGGTGGCAACTTTAATACACATCTGGGTGGATTGAGGCACCTGGGGAACCCAGTGTTGTCTGTTTTATTTTTTATTTTGGAAATCCCAGGGTACCCGTGTGATCTTCCTATGGACCGCCACCCAGGCTCAAAGGGAACTGAGATGATTCATGCTAGAAACTTCCATGTGCAGCCACAAGCTATTATGGGCTCTAGCATAGTTGAGTAAGTTACGTGAAGCTCTTGAAGAGGTAGATCAGCAGGTAGTGAGTTTTGTAGGTTTGGTATGGTCTACCCGGAGTAGAGAGTTAATGTTTCTGAAAGACTATGTCTCGGTCATCCGTTTCTCAAACACCATGCAGTGCGAGAAATCCAAAGGAAGCGATCGAGTCTTGTGGGGAAAAGTGCGCAAACCTCTGCAGAGTGTAAAATCTAATCATGGTTAGTCGTATCCCCGGTTATGGACAATTCTTGAGTATCTAGTACTTGGGTTATCACATGTATCTCATCGCTCATAACTAATATTGTTGGGTTGTTAATTACTTTAATTTGGGATTGAGTTGGGGTTATACCTTCTCAATGATTCAACCACCATCATAGTTAAATTAAAATTTATTCCTTTGTTGTAGGGAAAAAATTACTTTTCGCAAAACTATAACCGTAGAGCTTTCCACCAGCCATATATGCATGTAGTGATAGCATTATTCTGTTTCTTGCTCTATTGTGTTATATTGCCAGCATATTCCATGTGTTGACCCGTTCTCGGGCTACAACGTATTATGTTGCAGACTTTTCAGACGAGGAGTAAGGTTCGTTAGGTCCTTGCCGTGCAGCTCAGCTATGCCGTTGGAGTTGATGGACTCACTTTATCTTCCAAGCCTTCCGCTGTTATCGCATTAGATGGCCTTAAGCCATATTATTGTAATAAGTTCTCTTTTGAGACATTCGTTGTAATAAGTGTGTGATTGCTACTCTGTTATAAAACCTTCAAGTACTATGCGTGTCAGCATTACTGATCCAGGGATGACACTGAGGCACAGAGACTTAACCGTTTGAGGTCGGGTCGCTACAAGATGGTATCAGACCACACGCTGAGTGTAGGACACGACCACTAAGATAAACCATAGGTCACTCTTCTCTACTCATTTCTGACTCCTCTTCTTTTCCACTCTTTAGGATGCCGGAGATGAAGAACAAGTTCGCGCAACCGGATGAGGATACACCTTTTGGACGTCACTTGAAGGAAGTCACTAGGTAGTTGAACATTGGAATACCAAGTTTCACCAGGACGTACAACGCCACCTTACCAGAAGAGGAGCGCTAGATGATTCAAGTACAAGTTCCAGGAAGGACATTCTCACCAACTTCTAAACCCAAAGAATTTTCTTTCGATGCACCAACCTGGAGTCTAGGCAAGAGCATGGCAGCCCACATTACCATAGGACGCATTGGAGAAGTCTACAATAGGGAACTCAAGGACACTACCTATCAAATATGTGGGCGCCGAGACGAGCAATGGGAGATGATCAGCACTAGGAAGGATAGATCCATTGCAGCTTTTATCCAGGAACTAAACCATCACATTCGATGTCAGGAGAACCAGATGTGCGCAGACATGATGGAACTGAAGAAGGCAAGGACTAGGATCATCGAGCTGGAGGAAGAACTCAAGTTCACATGCGATGGATATGAGGAGGAAATCAAGACACTACTAGAGAAGAACGACGACCTGGTTAAGAAGATCGGGATATTCATGGGAGGACCAGCACCGAGAGACAAATATGACGACCCCACTTTCCCGGACAACTACATCATCATCAACGACACTGATTCTGATCCTAATGATGATGACTATGAAGATGAAGCTGGAGCAGACATCATGGAGTCTTCCACCGATCAAAATTTCTAGATGACCACCATATATTAATAGTATTTCCCCATGTATTTAGTAATAGCAGCTGAGCACTTTTGTGATATTCCTAGACCATTGTATGCCCTTGGTTGATTGATTGAGTGATATGATTGTGTTTGTCTCATGTGCACGTGGGTAGTGCTTTCTCACTAGACCTTTTCTATTCTGATCTCTTCCATCTAAACCCCTCAGATGCCTCCGAGACGTGACACCGGTTTTGGTTTCCCACCGGAGCTCACCCAGTTGATCCAGCAGCAGAATGCCTTGATGCAATTATTAGTTCAGAACCAGGGCAACAACAACAACAACAACCCGCCACCAGTGGACAACCTAGCCCGTTTTCTAAGGTTACAGCCGCCGATGTTTTCCAGTAGCACCGAGCCAATAGTTGCTAATGATTGGCTATGCCGTATTGGAAGGGAGTTGACCACCGCAGGATACACAGATGCAGAGAAGGTGCATTTTGCCGCCCACCAACTGGATGGACTTGTAGCATCATGGTGGGAGAATTTCACAGCCACCTATCCTATCGACACTGTCACATGGGCTCAGTTTCAGCAGGCTTTTCGTACTACCCATGTTCCCACTGGAGCTATGCAGATGAAGAAGAGAGAGTTTCGCAATTTACGCCAGGGGAATCATACTATAGGCCAGTACGTGGATGATTTTAGCAAGTTATCACGCTATGCCCCTGATGATGTGGCCACAGATGCCGCGAAGCAGGAGAAGTTTATGGAAGGGTTGAATGACGATATGAGTATGCAGTTGATGGTGGGGACCTTCAACAACTACCAGGAGTTGGTAGATAAGGCTCTTATGATTGAAGGGAAGCAGCAGCAGATTGAGAGCCGTAAGAAGAAGTATGGACAAGGGAAGTATAACTTAGGAGCTCAGCAGAAGCCTCGCTTAACCCCGAATTCGGGAGGACTTGTTCATAACCATGGAGGCCACAACCACACTGGAGGAGGATCGCATAACCACAACGGTGGTAAGAATGGAAATGGGAACGGAGCTAACAACAATCAAAATCGCTCCAATCCAGCCACACCCGCCAAAAGAGACCTAAGCCAAGTTACTTGCTTTAAATGTGGGAAGACTGGGCACTATGCCAATGATTGCCCTGAAGGAAGGAATGGAAACGAAAACGGGAGCACCGGGAAGAAGCCTAATCCATTCAACAAAGGACAAGTGAACCACGATAACGTGGAGGAGGTTGAAGAACAGCTGAACGCGGTAATAGGTAAGTTTTTGATTAAGTCATTTACCGCTCTTATTCTTTTCGATACTGGTGCATCGCATTCATACATATCAAGGGGATTCGTGGAAAAGTTTAACCTACCAACCCAAACCCTGAGGACCCCTCTTTTAGTGAGCTTGCTTGGAGCAGAGTATATGGCTAGCCAATGGTGCAACCAGATACCCCTAACCATTGGGACGCATGTATTTCCATCTGACCTAATTATCTTGGAATCACAAGGATTGGATGTGATATTAGGTATGGACTGGATGTCAAAGTATGGAGGAAGTATCGACTGTGCTAGTAAGTCAATTTATCTCACCACCCCGGAGGGAAAAAGGATTAAGTATGTATCGTGGCATGTGCCTAGGAGGACCCAAGTAAATGCCCTCACAGGAGTTGTGCAGGAGGAAGTGCATGTAGTAAAGGATTACCCGGATGTTTTTCCAGAAGAGTTACCAGGCATGCCACCGGATTGAGACATTGAATTTCTGATAGAGCTATTGCCAGGAACAGGGCCAATATCCAAGAGACCCTATCGGATGCACGCAAATGATCTGGAGGAAATTAAGAAACAGATCAAGGAGTTGTTGGAGAAAGGTTATATTCGAAGGAGTTCATCGCCTTGGGGAGCCCCAGTACTTTTGGTCGAGAAGAAGGATAAATCCCTGAGGATGGTTGTTGATTATCGGGCCTTGAACGAAGTAACAATTAAGCACAAGTATCCACTACCGATGATCAATGATCTGTTTGATCAGCTGCAAGGAGCCAAGGTGTTTTTGAAGATCGATCTACAATCAGGATACCATCAGCTGAAGATCCGAGAGAAGGATATACCAAAGACAGCGTTCACTATGCGGTATGGATTATACGAGTATACGGTCATGTCGTTTGGACTGACAAACGCCCCTTCCTATTTCATGAGTGTGATGAACAAAGTGTTCATGGAGTATTTGGACAAATTTGTTGTGGTGTTTATCGATGATATTATGGTATACTCGAAGAATGAAGAGGAGCACAAGGAGCATTTACGATTAGTTCTCGAGAAACTCAGAGAACACCAGTTATACGCCAAGTTCAGCAAGTGCGAATTTTGGTTGAAGGAAGTTGGATTTCTTGGGCATGTTATATCGGGAGAAGGTATAGCAGTAGACCCCAGTAAAGTTCAGTCGTTCACTGAATGGTTGGCACCCACTTCAGTTGGAGAGATCCGCAGTTTCCTTGGACTCGCGGGATATTATCGGAGATTCATTGAGAATTTTTCCAAGCTGGCAAAGCTAATGACCGAACTACTGAAGAAGGATACCAAGTTTAAATGGACAGAAGATTGCGAGGCAAGTTTTTAGGAGTTGAAGAAATGTTTGACTACAGCCCTAGTGCTAACACTGCCAAATATACATAAGGAGTTTCAAGTGTATTGCGACACCTCACGATTGGGACTGGGATGTGTGCTTATGCAGGACGGAAAATTTGTTTCATATGCCTCACGACAACTGAAACTCGACGAGTTGAACTATGCCACGCATGATTTGGAGTTAGCAACCATAGTGCATGCATTAAAGACTTGGATACATTACCTTATTGGAAACCGATGTGATGTGTACACGGATCATAAGAGTTTGAAGTATATTTTCACGCAAAGGAGCTGAACCTTAGATAGAGGTGATGGTTGGAACTTATAAAAGATTATGATATGAAGCTACACTATCATCTAGGAAAGGCCAATGTTGTAGCAAACGCCTTGAGCCGGAAGAGTTATGCCAATATACTTGAGAGCAAGGGGTTGTTAAAGGAGTTAGCTGAGGATATTATGGAACTTTGGTTGGAGATTGTTCCAAGAGGTTTTGTTGCAACAATGGAGGTTCAGTCGACCTTGTTGATCAAAATTCGAGAAGCTCAGTAGGAGGACAAAGAGATTGCCGAGATAAAGGAGAAGATGAGCCAAGGAAAGGTCAAAGGTTTTCGCGAGGATGAGCATGATACATTATGGTTTGAGGACCGAGTTTATGTACCCAAGAACCCAGAGATCGGGAAGTTAATACTTCAGGAGGCTCATGACTCACCATACTCGATACACCCCGGAAACACCAAGATGTATTTAGATTTGAAGGAACGTTTCTGGTGGACTGGTATGAAGAAGGATATTGCGGAGTATGTAGCGTATGTGATGTATGTCAGAGAGTGAAGGCAGAGCATCAGAAGCCAGCAGGACTGTTACAGCCTATGCCGATACCCGAATGAAAGTGGGATAAACTTGGCATGGACTTTATCACCGGAATACCCAGGACCAAAGCAGGCTATGACTCAATATGGGTAGTAGTGGATCGTTTGACTAAAGTGGCTCACTTTATCCCAGTGAAAACCACTTATACAAGTGCAAAGTTGGCCAAGATATATATGTCCAAGATCGTATGTCTGCATGGAGTTTCGAGCAGCATCGTATCAGATAGAGGGACACAGTTTACCTCAAAGTTTTGGCATTAGTTACACCAGACCTTGGGTACAAGATTGGAGTTCAGTACAGCATTCCACCCGCAGACAGATGGACAGACCGAGAGAGTCAACCAGATACTGGAGGATATGTTGAGAGCTTGTGCACTAGATTATGGATCTAGTTGGGATGACAATTTGCCTTACGCGGAGTTCTCATACAACAATAGCTACCAAGCTAGTTTGAAGATGGCACCATTCGAAGCTCTGTATGGACGCAGATGCAGAACACCGTTGATGTGGGATGAGGTAGGAGACCAACTGCTGTTTGGTCCAGACTTAATCAAAGAGTCTGAGGAGAAGGTTAAGTTGATTCGGGATAGACTGAAGGTAGCTCAGTCCAGGCAGAAGAGTTATGCAGACTCAAAACGCCAGGAGGTAACTTATGAAATTGGAGATAGAGCATATCTGCGAGTATCACCCTTGCGAGGAGTGAAAGGTTTTGGAGTTAAGGGAAAACTAGCTCCGAGATTTGTAGGACCGTATCATGTTTTGGAACGGATGGGAGAAGTTTCCTACAAGCTGGAATTACCTGAAGGACTGTCAGGAGTTCACAATGTGTTCCACGTCTCGTAGCTGAAGAAGTGTCATGCTGAGATGGCGGATATACCGTTAAGAGATACCGTACCCTTGGAGGCAATTCAGCTGGACAGTGATTTGACTTATGAGGAGAAGCCAGTGAAGATTCTTGAGTTTGCCAGCCGAGTAACTCGCAGCAAGGTTATCAAGTTTTGTAAAGTTCAGTGGAGCCACCATACCGAGGATGAAGCCACCTGGGAATGAGAGGATGATCTTCGCAAGGACCACCCGCACCTATTTTCTGACCAACCCGAATCTCGAGGGCGAGATTCATCTTAAGGGGGGTAGGTTTGTAACATCCCAAATTTTCAATTTGGAATGTTATACATAGATCATACATGCATATCATATTTTAATTGCATTTCCGCTCCGCAATCCTCGAAATCCTAAGCAACTCAAGGACCCTTGGAGAGAGTTGGGGATTTCCCGATTTTCATATTTGATTTTGTATCAAATAGTGAAACGAGGATTTTTTATTTTAATTATTTTTCTCTCCGAAAAATATTTCTTATAAAAAAATAAATGAGAGGAGATAATATGACTTCTCCAAAACAATTGAAATATTGGAGGAAAAATGTTAAAATCATTTGTTGGATTTTATTTGAGTTTATTTGGATTTTATTTGCATTAATATGCACGTTTCTAAAATTGCATTTCAGGGCCAAGAAAATGTTCATCTCGTTCTAAGTATTTTATTTAGACGGTGAAAATTTGTTTTGGCATTTTTAGGTTTTTATTTTATTTTATAGGATTTATTTTCTGTCGAAGAAATTATTTTAAAAAAAAAACTTCCCCGCGCCCGACTGGGCCTATGGCCCAGCCAAGCCAGGCCGGCCCAGCCGCCGCCGCCCATGCGCGCGCGCCCGCCCCGCCGCCACTCGGACCAGAGTCCGAGCCGGACTCCGCCTCCATCGCGCCTTGCCCCCTCCTCCAAGTCGCC
>NC_057795.1:48131193-48152879 GCF_018294505.1 Triticum aestivum
CGCAGCCGCTGTCGCCCACACTCGCCGCCGCCACCTCCGTGCCTCGCCGCTGCCGCAGCCGCTGAGCCCCACCGCCCCGCCGCCCAACCCCGCCTCGCTAGAGCCACCTCGCCGGAGGTACCCCGCCGATCCGTCGCCGCCAGTTTTAAAACCGTTCGGTTTTTCTTTAGAAACCCTTAGTTTGGTTTTTTTTAGATTCAGTTCGCCGGTTTTCTCGGTTCATTTATTTAGCGGACGTTCGTCCGTACATTCGTCTAACGAACGGTTTTTCTTCCGTTAGTTCAGATAACGAACGCTCGTTCGTTAGCTTGTTCGTCAGTTTTCTTTTATCGGATTTATCTGCGATTATTTTCAGTCGCGATTCCTGATCCGATCTTAGATTCTGTTTTTCTTCGCGCTCGTTAGTCGGAATCAGGTGATTCAAACGCCTAGAGTTTCGTCTCGAGACCCTCTTTCTGTTTAATCAACTTAAACAAGGTTTTGATACTGTAAAATTTGACCTTAGTTCGGATTAGTAAACGGAACTTGTTTCTTTCGCCGTTTGAGTTTCGTTGCTCCGTTTGATTTGATTCTTTTTGCAAAGCGGAGTTCTTAGGTTGAACTTTCTGGTCAATCGCTTTTGTTTGAAGTTTTACCCATGCTTATTTTCTAGTTGCTTATGGATGTTATTGTTTGTTTGTGATAGAATTCTCAGAGTGCGAAGCGTGTTACTACGAGTCTCTAGGATTCACGGATCGTCAGCAAGGAAAGTAACACATTGATCATACTCTTTCCATACCCAGTTTTTATTGCATTAGTTAAATCCTCAAACATTGCATGATTAGGATGTCTTTAACTAGAGGTTATTGGGAAGTAGTTGCTGAGGTAGAACCTATTGCCTTGTTTCTTTATCAAACCCTTGGGAGTTACTTCTAAGTTTGCTTATTATGTCATGCTATGCTAGTAGACGTGGATTGGGTGAGTGTATCCATGACAGATGTGAGGTTGTTAATTAATGGTTACTTAAGGTGGCAACTTTAATACACATCTGGGTGGATTGAGGCACCTAGGAAACCCAGTGTTGTCTGTTTTATTTTTTATTTGGAAATCCCAGGGTACCCATGTGATCTTCCTATGGACCGCCACCCAGGCTCAAAGGGAACTGAGATGATTCATGCTAGAAACTTCCGTGTGCAGCCACAAGCTATTATGGGCTCTAGCATAGTTGAGTAAGTTATGTGAAGCTCTTGAAGAGGTAGATCAGCAGGTAGTGGGTTTTGTAGGTTTGGTATGGTCTACCCGGCTTAGAGAGTTAATTTTTCTAAAAGACTATGTCTCGGTCATCCATTTCTCAAACACCATGCAGTGCGAGAAATCCAATGGAAGCGATCGAGTCTTGTGGGGAAAAGTGCACAAACCTCTGCAGAGTGTACAATCTAATCATGGTTAGCCGTGTCCCCGGTTATGGACAATTCTTGAGTATCTAGTACTTGGGTTATCACATGTATCTCATCACTCATAATTAATATTGTTGGGTTGTTAATTACTTTAATTTGGGATTGAGTTGGGGTTATACCTTCTCAATGATTCAACCACCATGATAGTTAAATTAAAATTTATTCCTTTGTTGTAGGGAAAATTTTGCTTTTCGCAAAACTATAACCGTAGACCTTTCCACCAGCCATATATGCATGTAGTGATAGCATTATTCTGTTTCTTGCTCTACTGTGTTATATTGCCAGCATATTCCATGTGCTGACCCATTCTCGGGCTGCAACGTATTATGTTGCAGACTTTTCAGACGAGGAGTAAGGTTCGTTAGGTCGTTGCCGTGCAGCTCAGCTATGCCGTTAGAGTTGATGGACTCACTTTATCTTCTAAGCCTTCCGCTGTTATCGCATTAGATGGCCTTAAGCCATATTATTGTAATAAGTTCTCTTTTGAGACATTCGTTGTAATAAGTGTGTGATTGCTACTCTGTTATAAAACCTTCGAGTACTGTGCGTGTCAGCATTACTGATCCAGGGATGACACTCAGGCACAGAGACTTGACCGTTTGAGGTCGGGTTGCTACAGAGATGTATCACGGCTCCCTGTGCTGCATCATGATACGTCTCCATCGTATCTAGTTTTCCAAACACTTTTGCCCTTGTTTTGGACTCTAACTTGTATGATTTTTATGGAACTAACCCGGACTGACGTTGTTTTCAGCAGAACTGCCATGGTGTTGTTTTTTGTGCAGAAAATAAAGATTCTCGGAATGTCTTGAAACAACAAGGAACACCTTAGAAAAAATAAAGAAAAATCCTTGCAAAAGATGAAGACCAGGGGGCCCACACCCTGCTCACGAGGGTGGGGGGCACCCCCCCCTGGGCGCGCCCCCTACCTCGTGGGCCCCCTGGTGGCCCTCCGACACCAACTCCAACTCCATATATTGGCTTTCGGGAGAAAAAAACCAGAGAGAAGAAATCATCGCGTTTTACGATACGGAGCCGCCGCCAAGCCCTAATCTCTCTCGGGAGGGCTGATTTGGAGTCCGTTCGGGGCTCCGGAGAGGGGGATTCGTCGCCATCGTCATCATCAACCATCCTCCATCACCAATTTCATGATGCTCACCGTCGTGCTTGAGTAATTCCATCGTAGGCTTGCTGGACGGTGATGGGTTGGATGAGATTTATCATGTAACCGAGTTAGTTTTGTTAGGGTTTGATCCCTAGTATCCATTATGTTCTGAGATTAATGTTGCTATGACTTTGCTATGCTTAATGCTTGTCATTAGGGCCCGAGTGCCATGATTTCAGATCTGAACCTATTATGTTTTCATGAATATATGTGTGTTCTAGATCGTATCTTGCAAGTCTATAGTCACCTACTATGTGTTATGATCCGGCAACCCCGAAGTGACAATAATCGGGACCACTCCCGGTGATGACCATAGTTTGAGGAGTTCATGTATTCACTATGTGCTAATGCTTTGTTCTGGTTCTCTATTAAAAGGAGGCCTTAATATCCCTTAGTTTCCAATAGGACCCCGCTGCCACGGGAGGGTAGGACAAAAGATGTCACGCAAGTTCTTTTCCATAAGCACGTATGACTATATACGGAATACATGCCTACATTACATTGATGAACTGGAGCTAGTTCTGTGTCACCCTATGTTATGACTGCTACATGATGAACCACATCCGGCATAATTATCCATCGCTAATCCGGTGACTACGAGTTTTCCATATACTGGTTTATGCTTATTTACTTTTTCGTTGCTACTATTACAATCATTACAAAATACCAAAAACATTACTTTTACTGTCCTTACTTTTGTTACCGTTACCGCCACTATCATATTACTTTGCTACTAAACACTTTGCTGTAGATACTAAGTTTCCAGGTGTGGTTGAATTGACAACTCAGTTGCTAATACTTGAGAATATTCTTTGGCTCCCCTTGTGTCGAATCAATAAATTTGGGTTGAATACTCTACCCTCAAAAATTGTTGTGATCCCCTATACTTGTGGCTTATCAAGACTATTTTCTGGCGCGGTTGCCGGGGAGCATAGCTCTATTCTTTGAGTCACTTGGGATTTATATCTGCTGGACACTATGAAGAATTTGAAAGATGATCGAACTACTATTTTGCCCTCAACTACGAGGGGAGGTAAGGGACTGCCATCTAGCCTTGCACTAGATTCTCCTTCTGTTATGAGTAAGTTTGCGACACCTAAACCTACCACTGCTATTGATTCTGATATGTCGCATGTTATTGATGATGCCACTTCTGCTATGCATGATATTTATGATGAAACTACTTCTATGCTTGATACTACTGTGCCACTTGGTGAATATCTTGATGAGCAAATTGCTAGGTATAGAGAAAGAGAAATTATTGAACCTGAACACGATGATGTTAGTGATCATGAACCTATGCCTGCTATTCCTGAGGATTATCTTTTTGATGCTGAATCTTCTGCAGCTATTTTTGCTTGCCAGGATAGACGTGAACTTAAGAGGTTGCTAATTAAATGGAGTAAAGAATCTTTTAGAGGTAGAATGAAACCCGACCCTGCTTTTGCTACTTCACCTATCTGTGTTCCTGATCAGGACTATTATGATTTTTCTGTTGATCCTGATATAGTTACTTTGGTTGAATCTGATCCTTTTTATGGCTATGAATCTGAAACTATTGTGGCACATCTTACTAAGTTAAATGATATAGCTGCCCTATTTACTAATAATGAGAGATCGGGCTACCTTTATTTACTTAAGATATTTCCGTTCTCATTAAAGGGTGATGCTAAGATATGGTATAACTCTCTTGATCCTGGTTGTGTGCAAAGTCCCCAGGATGTGATTTATTACTTCTCTGCTAAATATTTCCCCGCTCATAAGAAACAAGCTGCTTTGCGGAAAATATACAATTTTGTGCAAATTGAAGAAGAGAGTCTCCCACAAGCTTGGGGGAGGCTTCTCAAGTTACTTAATGCTTTGCCTGATCATCCTCTTAAGAAACCTGAAATATTTGATATCTTTTATAATGGACTAACTGATGCTTCCAGAGATTACCTGGATAGTTGTGCTGGTTCTCTTTTCAGGGAAAGAACACCGGATGACGCTGAAATTCTATTGAATAATATGTTGGCTAATGAAAATAATTGGGCACCTCCCGAGCTGCCTCCTGAGCCAGTTCCTGAGCCAATTACTGAGCCTATTCCTAAACCAACTCCAAAGAAGAGAGGTGTTCTATTTCTCAGTCCCGAAGATATGCAAGAGGCAAAGAAATCTATGAAAGAAAAAGGTATTAAAGCTGAAGATGTTAAGAATTTACCTCCTATTGAAGAAATACATGGTCTTAATTTACCGCCTGTTGAAGAAGTATATGATCTCAATTACTTATTTAATGAAGAACCTCCCGATATCCCGACACGGGTAGTAAAGGTAAATTCTCTCTATAGATATGATAAAGTTGAAGTCCCTCCTACTAAAATTAATAGTCAGTGCTTGGATGAGTTTGATGACTTTATGTTTAAGCAAGATGACTTTAATGCTTATTTTGGTAGACAATTAAAACAGAATACCTTTATGATTAAACGCTTGGGTGATTATATGGCTGATATTAGAGGTGAACTTAAACTTGTTAGCAAGCATGCTTCTATGGTTACCACTCAAGTAGAACAAGTACTTAAAGCTCAGAAAGAAGTGCTTGATGAAATGAATAGTAAGAAAAATGATTATGCTATTAGAGTGGCTACTAGAACTGGTAGAATGACTCAGGAACCTTTGTATCCTGAAGGCCACCCTAAGAGAATCGAGCAAGATTCTTAGAGAAACAATATTGATATACCTAGTTCTTCTAAAAACAAGAAAAAGAAAAATGATAGGACTTTGCAAACTTCTAGTGAACCTATTGCTGAGTCACCTGAAAATCCAAATGATATCTCTATTTCTGATGCTGAAACACAATCAGGTGATGAACATGAACCTAGTGATAATGCTAATGATAATGTTCATGTTGATGCTCAACCTAGTAATGATAATGATGTCGAAGTTGAACCTGCTTTTGATCTTGATAACCCACAATCAAAGAATCAATGATATGATAAAAGAGATTTTGTTGCTAGGAAGCATGGTAAAGAAAGGGAACCATGGGTTCAGAAACCCATGCCTTTTCCTCCGAAACCATCCAAGAAAAAGGATGATGAGGATTTTGAGCGCATTGCTGAAATGACTAGACCCATCTTTTTGCGTATGCGATTAACTGATGTGCTCAAAACAAATCCTTATGCTAAGTATATGAAGGATATTATTACTAATAAAAGAAAGATACCTGAAGCTAAAATTTCCACCATGCTTGCTAATTATACTTTTAAGGCTGGAATACCAAAGAAACTTGGAGATCCCGGAGTGCCTACTATATCATGCTCCATTAAAAAAATTATGTTAAAACTGCTTTATGTGATCTTGGAGCCGGTGTTAGTGTCATGCCTCTCTCTTTATATCGTAGACTTGACTTGAATAAGTTGACACCTACTGAAATATCTTTGCAAATGGCTGATAAATCAACTGCTATACCTATCGGTATTTGTAAGGATGTGCCTGTTATAGTTGCAAACGTTACTATTTCAATGGACTTTGTTATTCTTGATATTCCCAAGGATGATAGTATGTCTATCATTCTTGGAAGACCTTTCCTTAATACTGCAGGGGCCGTTATTGATTGCACCAAAGGCAATGTCACTTTTCATGTTAATGGCAATGAGCACACGGTACATTTTCCGAGGAAAC
Organism: Triticum aestivum; assembly: GCF_018294505.1. Lineage (NCBI taxonomy): Eukaryota > Viridiplantae > Streptophyta > Magnoliopsida > Poales > Poaceae > Triticum > Triticum aestivum. The sequence goes on from NC_057795.1 coordinate 48,137,452, forward strand.
AACCCCAAGTTTATAGTATCAACTCTATTGGAAAAGTTCCATCGATTATATTTGGAGGTTTCAAATTTCCTCTCCCTACTGTCAAGAAAAAGTATGATATTCTTATTGTTGGGGATTTTCATATCCCCGTTGAGGTAACTTAGTGTCATTCGAAATTTCTCCGGTTCCGGGATTATTCAGAATGAGTTTGTTAACAAGACTTGATCAACCTTGTTAGTGGGTTCATTTTGATGATCACGAGATGGATGAAACTAGAAGCACAACCTTCTGTACCCTCTTTATATTTTCTGTTATTTAGTAGAAATAAAGTAAAATAATATTTTTCTGTCTGTTTTCTGACTTATCCGTGCAATATAAAAATATCCCGAAAATAAAAGTCCTCAGAATGCCATGCCAATTTAATATGAATTTTTCGGGAATATTTGAGAATTTACTATGCAAAAATTACCACGGGGGGAGCTGCCGCCTGGCCAGGAGGGTGGAGGGCGCGCCCTACCCCCCTGGGCGCGCCCCCTGCCTCGTGGGCCCATGGTGGCCCTCCTCCACTTATTCCTGCACCCATCTTCTTCCTCTGCCTAACACAAACACGAAAAACAACCTCAAGCACGAGTTACAGCCCCCGTTGCTGTGATTTTCGATCTCCTTGCTCAAAGCATCTCTCGCAAAACTGTTTGGGAAGATTGTTCCTTGGTATGTGACTCCTCCATTGGTCCAATTAGTTTTTGTTCTAGTGCTTTATTCTTTGCAAATTTGTGCTGCATAGGTGACCATGTTCTTGAGCTTGCATGTCAAATTTATATGGTTCCAAGTAGTTCCAATGCTTTATATAGGCTCTAGGCACTTGTGGGAGTTGTTACTATCAATTTTATTGAAGTTGGTTCACTTTTATTTGAAGTTACTAAAAATTTCAGATTGTTTCAGAAATAATGAAGAGATTTTTGAGGGGCTCGTCGAGCCGAAGCTCTAAGGAAAAACAAAAGGAAGAAGAGGAGAAGCCCAAACTTAATTTACCACGCACCGCGGAGGTCCGGCCTTGTGAATGGCCTTCCGATGACTTCTTGAGGAGAGCTGGGATTTATGAAGATTTCTATTTATTGATTGAGAATGCTGGCCTCACCAACTTCCTCCACGACCAACGTCATCAGTATCTCTTACTCACAAATACTTTTGTGCAAAACTTCTACTTTTTCCCTAAGAAATCACCTCCAACAGTAGAGTTTCATTTATATGATGTTGTTAAAGAGATGACATTAGCAGAATTCTGCGAGGTTTGCTGAATACCCTTTGAGGGCACCTTAGATGAACCCCACCGTAACAAAGTAGAAGCTTTTGTTAACACTATCACGGTGGGAGAAACAAGGAAGGTTTATGATGCAAGGATCACTAGTATACATTATCCTGTTTTACGCTACTTTGCCTTATTTGCTAGTCGTTGCTTGATTGGATGCGGGAACTATGGGAACCTTAGTATTCCTGATATTATTATTTTGCTCCATGGTTTATACCGCAATAACTCTGTTAGTATGGGTGGAATTGTTGCTAGATGGTTAAGCCTGAACCATACTAAGGGCCCCATCTTTGGAGGCATTTATGGTTCACGCCTAGCTGAACATTTTGAAATACCTATTAGTCATGCGGAGAAAGAAGAAACAGCGCTGCCCTGCGCTTATTTAGATTACAAGAGTATGATAGCGCATGATTTTCTTGTTAAGAGTCGCGATGGGGAGCTCAAATATAAATTATACTTTGATAAACATCACCCTCAGACTATTACCTTGCTTGCTCCTTATTTGTTTAACTTGTTTGCAAAACCTCATATCGTTTCGTGGTCGGCTGTTCAAGCCTATCGGAACCCTGCACCAGTCCTGGAGCCGGAGCCACAAGATGAGCCTCCACGACTATCTGTTTATTCTTGGGATCCAGAGGAGGCTGCCAGCCAGTGGCAGCCGGAGTCTTCTTCATCACAGTATGACCCCAGCTTCACCTACGGATATCCGCCAGGCCATCCCTGGCAATAGACCAACTTAGGCCAAAAGCCTAAGCTTGGGGGAGTACGTATTTCCCACCGAAATTACATTCATGTTCACACACACTCATTGCTAGATGTCGTTGTTCATACTTTTTCACTGTAATATCCATGTAAGTTTAAATTTCTTTTTCTAGCTTTCTTCTTGTGTGTTTGATAAACTTTAAGAAAAACCAAAAAAAATAGTTAGTTTACTTTTCATGCTTGTAGTAGAATTAAAAAGGAAACCTAGAAAAAATATTTCCCGTTCTTCTTTTTACTTGTTGGGAGCTTTCCCATGTAAATAGTTTTTATTTCGTTTCCTTTCTTTAGGGGTCGAGAAGACTATATTGAAAATGCTTAGTGGCTCTTATATGCATGATTGATTATTTAAACTCAGAGCCCATATTACTTGTCTTCTCTCTTGAGTTGAATGCTTGCAGATTCCAGCTTAGTCCAATGCACGTGCACTCCTATTATTATCCTCATCATTCGGCCGTGCAAGTGAAAGGCAATAATGATGATATATCACTAGTAGAAAAAGGGTCAAATGTGAGACACATTAGTCCCGGTTTGTAACAGAACCGGCACTAATGTGTCCATTACTGCCTGTTCCAACGGCTAGGTGGGAGGAGCTCTTTAGTACCGGTTCGTGGCGAACCTTTAGCACCGGTTCGTGCCACGAACCGGTACTAAAGAAAGTGGTGGCAGGATGTTGTCAGAGTGGGGCCCTTCCAGCACCTTTAGTACCGGTTCGTGGCACGAACCGGTACTAAAGGTCGTCCTATATAAACCCTTCGTCCACCCGCACTTTATTCTTCCCCCTTTCCCCTCTCCCCTCTCCTCTGTTCTTCCCTTCTTCCTCTCGAGTTCATCACAAAATTTGCCCCAAATTTGTCAAGATTTGCAGGCCCTCATCCATTCAAATGATCACCAAGGTTAGCAACTTTGTCCTTTCATCTCTCATTGCTAGATTAGCTCTTGCATTGGTTTATATAGCGATTAATTGTGGGTTTTAGTAATTCGGGAGGAATTATATGTGGTAGTATTTGATTTATATGCAATTTGAGGTCAAAATAACACTTAGTTTGCATATGTAGGTGTGGTTTACTTAGTGCCTTCTAAATCTCCGTCGTAACCACCGTCGATGGCTCGCACCGTCCCGTCGCCGGCACCACCTTGTGGTGAGCCTCTTGTTCATGAAATTTTATATAAAAAATTGATGTTTGTGTGATTTGGATATATAGTTACTCGTATAATAATTATCTTACCCGTACGTTGTTTGTTATACATAGTGCCATGGTTTTGATATCCGTCCCCGTCGGCCCTCGTCCTTGTTATGATTCGGATGTGGTATATTCTCTTTTAAAACTATTTGTTGCATTTCGTGTTTATGACAAATTATGCCCATCAAGTTGACATAGATATTTTTATCTAGGAGGTATGTGAACCGGAAATTCCAACCGACCCTATTGTCGAGAGGTTAAATTTAGTTGAAAGAGAAAACGAGTAATTGAAAGAAAAATTGAAAAGAATTGAGGGGGAGAAGATGGAATTGGAGTTGCATGTTGTCGATGTCGTCGATGATCACAAGATCAAGATGGAGAAAATGCGCTTGAAGATTAGAAAGATTAGAAAATATGCCATCGATAGTGAGGCTTGGTATCATTATGCTGTTGGATCAATCGTTACCTTAGTTGCGATCTTGATCGCATTTGTTGTTGCATTTAAATGCTTTAGCTAGAGGGTTATTTGTTTGTTGCATTTAAGTGTTGTATGAACTTTATGTATGAACTTGTATTAATTTGGTCTATTCCGTGTTGTGTAATGAAGATGAGCCGGCAATGGATGTGCGATGACCGATGCTCTCCCTAGTTCATTGAGGGCGTGCATACTTTTCTGCTTGCGGCTGAGGCAAACAAGCGGGCGGATGGTTTTATGCCTTGTCCATGTGCTGGCTGTAAGAATGGTCGCAATTACTCTACGTCAAGAACCATTCACGTCCACCTGTTTCAGTCTGGTTTCATGCCCCACTATAATGTTTGGACCAAGCACGGAGAAAGAGGGGTTATGATGGAAGACAATGAAGAAGAAGAGGACGACGACAGCTATCCTGGCCATGGGTTCCCTGAATACGATGATACAACAGTGGGGGAAGAAGCTGAGCCGGTAATGCGGGAAGAAGCTGAGCCGGCAATGCGGGAAGAAGCTGAAGAAGAGGCATCAGATGAGCCCGTTGATGTCTAGGTCAGGCCATTGCCGATGCAAAGAGAAACTGCGCAAGTGATTTGGAGAAGAAGAAGTTGCAGCACATGTTAGAGGATCACAAAAAATTGTTGTACCCGAATTGCGTAGGTGACAAGAAAAAGCTGGGCACCACACTGGAATTGCTGCAATGGAAGGCAGAGAATGGTGTATCTGACAAGGGATTTGGAAAGTTGCTGGTAATGATAAAGGATATGCTTCCAAAGGATAACGAATTGCCCGAGAGTACATACGAAGCAAAGAAGGCTGTCTGCCCTCTAGGGTTAGAGGTGCAGAAGATACATGCATGCCCTAATGATTGCATCCTCTACCGCGGTGAGTACGAGGATTTGAACGCTTGCCCGGTATGTGGTGCATTGCGCTATAAGATCAGCCGTGATGAGCATGGTGATGTCGAGGGCGAGCGCCCCAGGAAGAAGATTCCTGCCAAGGTGATGTGGTATTCTCCTATAATACCATGGTTGAAATGTTTTTTCCAAAACAAAGAGCATGTCAAGGCGATGCGATGGCACAGAGAAGACCATAAGAAAGACGGACAGTTGAGAGTACCCGCTGACGGGTCACAGTGGAGAAAAATCGAAAGAAAGTACGGGAAGGAGTTTGCAGATGGCGCAAGGAGCGTATGGTTTGGTCTAAGCGCAGATGGCATTAATCCTTTTGGGGAGCAGAGCAGCAACCATAGCACCTGGCCTGTGACTCTATGTTTGTATAACCTTCCTCCTTGGTTGTGCATGAAGCGGAAGTTCATTATGATGCCAGTGCTCATCCAAGGCCCTAAGCAACCCGGCAACGACATTGATGTGTACCTAAGGCCATTAGTTGAAGAACTCTTATAACTGTGGAATGGAACAGGTGTTCGTGCGTGGGATGAGCACATGGGGGAAGAATTTGACCTAAAGGCGTTGTTGTTCGTGACCATCAATGATTGGCCTGCTCTCAGTAACCTTTCAGGACAGACAAACAAGGGATACCGCGGATGACCGCACTATTTGGATGATACCGACAGTATATATTTAAATAGTTGTAAGAAGAATGTGTACCTGGGACATCGTCGATTTCTTCCGAGCAGGCATCCCGTAAGAAAGAAAGGCAAGCATTTCAAAGGTGAGGCGGATCACTGGACGAAGCCTCGCCACCGTACTGGTGCTGATGTAGATGATATGGTCAAGGATTTGAAGGTGATATTTGGAAAGGGTCCTGGCGGACAACCTGTTTCGAAGGACGCTGACGGACGCGCACCCATGTTGTCGGTGATATACCCCGCGGTGTAAACCGGCCGGAAGGATAATCCGGCCGGACTTGGCGATTCACCGACGACCTGCACAGACCAGACGGTTTACAGTTCATTGGTAATCCGGCAGGCGGGCCAGAGGAGAAACAAGACCCGGCGGCCTGTCTGGCGGTTCATGAAGGCCGGTTCAACCATTGTGGGCCGGTTTAAGAGGAAAGGAATATTTACCTTACAAAGAGTTAAGACCAGGACTTGTATCCGGTTTGTATTAGAGATAGACTAGTCCTAATCCTAATAGGACTCCACATGTAACTCGCCCCTTCAACATATATAAGGAGGGGCAGGGCTCCCCAAAGAGAGACAGACAATAATCAATAATCTTAGGGCTAGACACAAAGAGGAGAGCCGGTTTACGACGACTCCCTCGTGATAATAATGAGACCTAGCCTCAAACAGCATGTAGGGTTTTTACCGGATGATGTTTCCCGGGGCCCGAAGCTGTCTAAACCCTTGTCTTGCGTGTTGATCCGCCCTGCGTCTCTCGTCCCACTCAACCCCTCTCAAGCTACCACATAGATGCGTTGGCCTCGCGACTAAGTCCTGACACTAAGGACATCTGCCGTGACAAATCCACGACAGTTGGCGCCCACCGTGGGGCTGGCGCACGGTGGTGATGAGTTCTTGGAGGGATCTTTTTCTAGGGATCAAGAAGTTCCTAATCTTCCAGATAAGGAAAGGTTTCCGAAAGATCTGAGTCATCGACAAGCAATCGGAATAGCGAGCGTGATATTAAGACTATGAGGTTTTTAGGGTTGCGTGCTAAGTGGCCACTGCACGCACCATGGAGACCCGCCAAGACTGAGACCGCAATTTCGATGGATGCTTTGGACGACTTATCAAGGTCATCGTTCATCTGCTACAACTCATGGGCGAGAAGAAGGTTTTTATGGACGAAATTTTTAGATTGACAAGATTGGAATTACGTGCATCACCGCACGTATCGCTAAAGCGGTCCGTCGAGTCCGGTTCTCTGTCGTGGTATTTCCTGCGTGCGACCAGGCAGTTTGTCCGGGTCGCCGAATCCTACTGTTTTCCCATAACACAAAGTTACGCTGCCATACAACTTTCACTGGTTACAGTTTTAAAGGCGACAGCAACTGACCAGGGGATTTGATAGATCACTGTTGCTACTACTTGTTTGAAGGAATCCAAAAGACGGTCTGCTACGTGGCTGTAAGTAATATTAAAGTGCTAGTTATTGTGTCACATGAAGCCATCTGTTTGATAATCAAAGCAATAGCAGTCAGATTGCAAGCAGCATCTATGTTTTCTAAGCGGCAGATGGCTCCATGCACGGAATTCAAGAAATCCCACAAGGATTTATCCCTACGCAAAGAACTCAAGTGATAGTTCCGAGGAGTATTTATTCAAGCAATGAAGAAACTCAAGTTCTAATTAGCTACCTATGAGCAGATTGGGAGAAAACTATGTAACCGCGTACATGCACACAGTACGTCCAACCTTCACAAAAGATACATCAGATACAATGTCTAGGCCACGAGGGGAAGTGGATCAAGCCACGGACTTGTCTCCGTCTCGTCCTCAACTCCGTCAGCAGTGCGAGCCGCCTACCGCTACCAGGTCAACGTCCGTGCCTTGAGTCGCCTTCAGCATCCTTGAGCCACCCGGACTGCCCTCATCATGCGCACCGCCCCGACCGCTGCTAAACCGACCCGAGCCGGCCTCGTCGCGCTGTCTCCAGGTCAAAACCAACCCCGCACTGCCTCCACAGCCACGGCCTGCAAGCCGCCGGCCGCCAGCAATTGACATCTGTTACGACAACAAGCCAGAGCCTCCAGCTGCTCGCCGGCTCGCTGCCTACTCCCGCTGTGGTTGACCCCGGGCTGACCACCGCGTTCGCCCGTCATGCTGAGTCGCTTCGGGTCGGCCGGCCTTCACCCTCGTCGGTCGTCTTCACTCCGAATCGCCCCAAACCTCGGTTCCAAGCCGACCGCGGCCTCCGCCGACGAAGCCTCGTTTTTATTCTTTGAAGTTGTTGCCGTCGCGCGCCGCGCTGTGCCACGACTTGCTTTCAAATTGCCAAATCAGTGGAATACAATTGGATATTATATTTGGAAGTGACCAAAGATTACATCGATTTCCTTAATGAGCGTGGAGGGACCCGTACTGTGGAAAGTTATTTTTTCTGAAAAGCCAAACGCAAAGTTCAATCAGTGATCAAAGACTTGGACAAATCTTTTGCCATGGTGGTTGTTCACATCCCATCGGTCGGACCTTGTCAACGCTACAGCTCCTCCCCGAGTCAGTTCTGCCCAAACAACTTGTAATCAAATCACCGGATTCTGCCGTCGCTCCATGTATCAAACAAAGCAGTCTCAGATCAATACAACTTCTGCTAAGACCAGCTACACAGGGGAATCTAATGACAGAAGTATCCAGGTGTACGCGTTTGTCTGACAAAACTGCCAGGACAATTGCCGCACCTTGGGCTACCAGTTGCCATCTCCACGACTGTGCATTGAGCTGCCGATGCTTTTACTGGTTTCCGCTTTTGAGCCGCCCGCCGTGATTTATGCCTGAGCTGCACCTGTCGTGCGATGAGCCGCCGGGGCTGCGTTGATTCGCGTCTGCTATGTTGACCCGTCATAGGTTGCCGGTCTATCTGAGCCGTTTTCCGTTGCATTGAATGGATTATCGGCCATCCGAACAAATCAGGTGATATCCATCTAAGATTATTTTATTAGCGCATAATGTTTTTTGTCAAAAAAACAATCACTTTGGTATGTACACCTTTATGTGCAGGACAATGATTCATCATAAAGATGGTGTAATGCCATATTCATGGAGTGTGCGGTAGCATAATTATGCAACAGCATCGGCGACCGCTTACTGTTCAACAGGTGGGTGCAAGCCGCCGCCCTTGCGGTCCGATCTACATCAACGCGCCGGCCGATTCACACGTCTGTGCCGCCTTACAATGTGACGAGCGACTTACCCGTCCACCCCCGTGGCCGACTCGGCGTCCGAGTGGCTTACTGCTCCTGCGATTGACTCGCCCGACCGCATCGGCTTACGACGCCATGGCCGGTTCACCCGTGATTAATTTCAGCTTCTCCATGGTGATCATCGACTCCATGATGAATAACCCCTGCCATGATATATCAGGTGAAATCCATCCAATATATTTTATATCGTATATTGCCTTCTTTAAAAGAGTAATTACTTTGGCCTGCGAAGTTGTCTAATGCAGGACCCTAAACCGCCATATTGGTGCAAATTTAAAGGCCGTCGGAAAAATTCCGGCTTAAAAAGAGGGATTCCGGTTTAAAATCCGGCTCAAGAGAAAGATATCTCCCACAAAGCTTTAAAGCTCTCAAATCCGGTTCAAAATCCCGGTTCAAGAAGAATTTATCTCTTGCAAAAAAGTGAAAAATTACCGAAGAGGACCTGCTGCCATGATGCGCGGTTCAAACATGGGTATCCTGCCTTATTGGCCTAACATATTATTGATCACATGGGGGCTTCTGCTTCATAAAGCGGGGTCTCTGTTTTTCTTATCATGCGAGGTTACACGGAGTGGTTCTGTTTAAAGCGACCTCCGGTTTACCCCTTGACATTTGTTTTTTATATATCACTGGGGGCCTTGGTCGTGTCCGAACCAACGAACACCCTTTGATAGGCGACAGCCACCAGATCATTTGGGGACTTGGTCAAGTCTGAACCAGTCACGCCTCTTGGTCGGCCTAAGGCCACAAAATCACTTGGGGGCATGGTCGAACCCGAACCATTGTCACGCCTCTTGATCTGGCATATATGCCACGAGTCATTTGGGGACCTGGCTGACTTGAATCATTGTCACTCCTATTGGGGGCCTTGATCCTGTCCGACCATGGTAATACCATCTGAACAGCTCAATATAGCATATTTTTGCAAATGGTTTTGTCATTGCCTTTGCTTGAAATTTTCTTTAATAAATATTTTCTTCTCGGTTTCCGGAGATTATTTGCCCGGTTTGATTTTTTGATTTTATGTTACCATCTTATTATGGAGTAAACCGGTGTTCATTAACCCGGCTTCACTTTCGACTACAAGTTGTCAGTACATGACTAATTATGATCCGACGATTATTAAACCGGTCTGGTTTGACTATGAGTCACCAGTATTATATATGGTTAAACCGGTGTTTGTCACAGCCTGGTACAGTTTATCATAAACCGACACAATATGGGAGGAGTTATCAGTACTCAAAATTTCGATTATTACCCCTACTACAAAAAGTTGGTAAACCAACGAGGTGATTCAATGTTACAGAAACAGGTTGAATAAAGCATGATTATAAATCGCCGGCGCTTATTAAACCGGCCTGGTTTTCAACTATATGTCGCCAGTATGATGATAAATTATTCGGTGTTTATTAAACCGGCCTGGCTTGGGATTATAAGTCGCCAGTATATATTTGGATTGCGCCATTCAAATCATGTGCTTATAAATAATTGGATTATATTATTTAAATAGCCAAACTTGGCTGAATTTTCATTATAATATTGAATGAATAAGGTTTTCATACTGGATTATATTATCTTGAATAGCCAACATGGCTGGATTTTATTATGGTTATTAATAACCGGTATTATTGAGGTTTTCAAAGTCGCTTTAGCGCAATGGATATTATGTTATCAATGAATATATTCTACAATTGAAGGAATAGTCCCGAGTTGCTGCAGGCTTACAACCCGGCACTTGGGGGATACATTATTGAAGTTGAGATTACATCAAATATGCAAGTCTCATGTCGCTGCAAGCATGCACCATGACACTTGGGGGCTAATGCAAAGTCATTTCTTTGTTCATCTTATTGAAGACCCGACTCATCACATTATAATGAGCCGGCCCTTGGGGGCTACCAATTGCTCCCGTTAAACAATTCAAGGTACAAAGCTTTTTATTCATTATATTGAAGGGTCCACTGCTCAGTTGGTAAAGCAAAAGGCTCTTAACCTTGTGGACGTGAGTTCAAGCCCCATGATGGGGGTTACATCATATGATGTTATTTTCATTGAAGTATCTATCAAAGTCCATGCTCATTATTGCATAATGACCCGGCCCTTGGGGGCTACACTGGTTGAAGTTTTTATGAGCGTCAGGAAATTACAAGTCCCAGGTTGCTGCAAGCATAACAACCCGGCACTTGGGGGCTACATAATATGGAATGTTCAGTTTTACTAAGTGACTAGGATGAACAACATGGATTTCTTCAAAGTGGCAGTAATTATATGAAAACAAGTCTCAAATCATCACTTTGTTCTATTCAAGACTTGGGGGCTACAGGTAATATGGATATAAGGGAGAAAAAATCTTCAAATGCTCAGTTTTGAACAATAATTATGACCTGGAGTTGGTGACAATTATGACTTGGTGCCATCCATATTTACAATCCGGCAATTTTGGTAATATTAATCCGGCAAATTTTACATCTTCAAACCGGCTGAATATCAGATGAGTATGTCAAGACCAATATTTCTTAAAACCGGTGCCTTGGAAGCCGATTCAAGTGGATTATTCTTCACATTATTTTTCTATAAGAAGCCAACATCAGCAATTTGAGTATGAAGCTGGTTATTAACCCGGATTTTCTAGAAGGAGGTGACAAGGATTTAAGGATGATCAAGTGCCGGTTTACAAGAGTATTTAAACCGGAGCACAACCCGACGAAATTTGTTCTTGTGTTTATGTTGCAGATCAGTTTAACATGGATGAATCCAAATTAAACTGGGGGCTAATGTCGGTGATATACCCCGCGGTGTAAACCGGCCGGAAGGATAATCCGGCCGGACTTGGCGATTCACCGGCGACCTGCACAGACCAGACGGTTTACAGTTCATTGGTAATCCGGTAGGCGGGCCAGAGGAGCAACAAGACCCGGCGGCCTGTCTGGCGGTTCATGAAGGCCGGTTCAACCATTGTGGGCCGGTTTAAGAGGAAAGGAATATTTACCTTACAAAGAGTTAAGACCAGGACTTGTATCCGGTTTGTATTAGAGATAGACTAGTCCTAATCCTAATAGGACTCCACATGTAACTCGCCCCTTCAACATATATAAGGAGGGGCAGGGCTCCCCAAAGAGAGATAGACAATAATCAATAATCTTAGGGCTAGACACAAAGAGGAGAGCCGGTTTACGACGACTCCCTCGTGATAATAATGAGACCTAGCCTCAAACAGCATGTAGGGTTTTTACCGGATGATGTTTCCCGGGGCCCGAAGCTGTCTAAACCCTTGTCTTGCGTGTTGATCCGCCCTGCGTCTCTCGTCCCACTCAACCCCTCTCAAGCTACCACATAGATGCGTTGGCCTCGCGACTAAGTCCTAACACTAAGGACATCTGCCGTGACAAATCCACGACACATGTGGAAGAAGAAATCTATATTTTGGGACCTGCCATATTGGAAAGACCTAGAGGTCCGCTCCGCAATCGATGTGATGCACGTGACGAAGAATCTTTGCGTGACCCTGCTTGGCTTCTTGGGCGTGTATGGGAAGACAAAAGATACACCTGAGGCACGGGAGGACCAGCAACGTATGCACGGAGAAGACGGCATACATCAGGGTCATGCAAGCTATGCTCTTACCAAAGAAGAGAAGGAAATCTTGTTTGAATGCTTGCTCAGTATTAAGGTACCATCTGGCTTCTCGTCGAATATAAAGGGAATAATAAACATGGCAGAGAAAAAGTTCCAGAACCTAAAGTCTCATGACTGCCACGTGATTATGACGCAACTGCTTCCGGTTGCATTGAGGGGGCTTCTACCGGAAAATGTTCGATTAGCCATTGTGAAGCTATGTGCATTTCTCAATGCAATCTCTCAGAAGGTAATCGATCCAGAAATCATACCAAGGTTACAGAATAATTTGGTGCAATGTCTTGTCAGTTTCGAGTTGGTGTTCCCACCATCCTTCTTCAATATCATGACGCACGTCCTAGTTCACCTATGCGAAGAGATTAATGTTTTGGGTCCTGTATTTCTACACAATATGTTCCCCTTTGAGAGGTTCATGGGAGTCTTAAAGAAATATGTTCATAACCGTGCTAGGCCAGAAGGAAGCATCTCCAAGGGCCATCAAAATAAGGAGGTCATTGAGTTTTGTATTGACTTTATTCCTGACCTTAAGATGATTGGTGTTCCTGAATCGCGGCATAAGGGCGGACTGGATGGAAAAGGCACGCTAGGAGGGGAACAAATAATATGTATGGACAGACATTCTCTCACTGAAGCACACTACACAGTTCTACAGAATTCCGCCTTGGTGGCTCCGTATATGGATGAACACAAGAATTTGCTACGCTCCAAACACCCGGAGCGGTCTGATGACTGGATTACACGTGAACAAACCAGGAGTTTTGCCAGCTGGTTGCAGACACATACCATGCATGACACCTCTATTGAAGATGACCTGTACTTGCTGTCCTAGTTACCATCTTCGAATATAATGACTTTCAAAGGGTACGAGATAAATGGTAATACATTTTACACGATCGCCCAAGATAAGAAGAGCACCAACCAAAACAGTGGTGTCCGCTTTGATGCAGAAACCAAGACGGGAAAGGAAACATATTATGGTTATATACAGGACATATGGGAACTTGACTATCGACGTGGTTTAAAGGTCCCTTTGTTTCGGTGCAAATGGGTCAATATGACACGAGGCGGGGTAACGGAAGACCCGCAGTACGGAATGACAACAGTGGATCTCAACAATCTTGCGTATGCAGACGAACCATTCGTCCTAGCCAATAATGTGGCACAGGTTTTCTATGTGAAGGACATGTCTACCAAGTCAAGAAAAAGAAAAGATAAGGAAGTGAATGCATCGTACGATGAGCCAAAGCGGCACATAGTTCTTTCTGGGAAGAGAAACATCATGGGAGTGGATGACAAGACAGATAAGTCAGAAGATTATGACAAGTTTGATGAAATTGCTCCATTCACAGTGAATATTGACCTGAGCATCCCGTTAAATGATGAAGATGTTCCATGGTTACGGTGCAAAGGGACACACGCGAAGAAAAAGTTTCACACCCAAAGATCTGGGATGTGATCGGCTTCACTATCATCACTTTCTTCTGTGTTTCACACCCAGAGGGGAATCTCTGTAATAGTTAGGGTAGTTATGTGTTTTGGCATTCGAAACGCGAAGAAATTTTATGTGCAAACAAATTCTTTCATGCCTTTACTGATTTTTAAAGTTAAGTTATTCACAAACTAGTGATTCACGCTAATTTCAAATAATTCAAAATTTAAACTATTCAAATTTGAAAACTACGGGCACTAACAGAAAGTTTGTAATTTTTTGTACCTAAAGCAAAAATATTCACAAAGAAACTCTAAATACACAAAAAAACACAAAAATAAATAAAGCAAAAAAATAAAAATAAAAACCCGCCTACTAGGCCAGAGCGGCCTGCATACGACTAGAAACCCAACCTGTTGTTCGGCCAGGATGCAGGCCCACAAAGGCCAAGTGGGCCCACAGGGCAGCAAAGAACACGTAGGCCCAGTAGGCCTGCTTTGGAGAGGAGCTCAAGAGAGCGACCGCAAGGGGGTTAATAAACTAGTGCGGTCGCCCCTCGGCTAGCGAGGTGGGACTAAACTTGCCGCACCGCACCTGCGCCAGCGCACCCCCTTTAGTATCGGGTCGTGGCGAAGGGTCAAATGTGAAGCACAATAGTGCCGGTTGGAATTTCAGCCGGCACTAATATGTACACTAGTGCCGGTTCGTGGCGGCGATCAATAGCACCGGTTCATGGCGAACCTTTAGTACCTGTTCATGCCACGAACCGGTACTAAAGAGGCTATGTCAGCCTCCGGTCAGGCTATGGCCCCACCATCACCATTTTGTGCCGGTTCGTACCACGAACCGGTACTAATGAGGTTGTGACAGGTAAGGCTGGGGCCCCACGAGCACCTTTAGTACCGGTTCATGGATGAACCAGACGTAAGTTGTTTTTTAGTCCCACCTCGCAAAGTGAGAGGGACTAGGAGCGGTTTATAAGCCCTGAGTGCAGAGACGATGAAGAAGAGGCTCAATGCTCACGTTGCTTAGCTTCAAGCCTTCAGGAATACGGTAGACTGCACGGAGCTATGCGCAGTGCAGTTTACACTATTCCAAAAGGCTTGAAGCAAATTAACGAGCATTGCACCTCTTTTTTATTTTTAATAACTTATTACAACTCCGGACTTCTTCTGTTATGGCAAAAACTAATTGCACGTCGACATTTCTTTTTTTAAGTTATAACTTCAGACTATGACCATCAAGTTTTGCAGAAAAGAAAAAATAGCAAAAAAGAAGAAAAACTATAGCTGAAAAGAAAAAAACTATATAAAAAACTACTCAGAAATAAATAGAAGAAAATAAATATAGCAGAAAAGAAAAAACTACTCAGAAAATCACTACAAAATGAACTCTGAAAATGTTGAATTTTGGCAAACTAGATGAAAAACTACTCACAAATAAATAGAAGAAAATAAATATAACAGAAAAGAAAAAACTATACAAAAAACTACGCAAAAATAAATAGAAGAAATAAAGCAGAAAAGAAAAAAACTATAAAAAAATTGGGGCGCTGCCCTGTGGGCCTGATAGGCCACAGGTGTGTAATTATAGGCCTTAAAGGCCCAGCAGACTCACAGGGCAGCGCGCAGAGTTTAGGCCCACAAGCCTGCTATATAGAGGAGTTCGAAGTGGTAGCCGCGGCTGGGTTTATAAACCAGTGCGGCTGCCCTTCGCCCGACGAGGTGGGACTAAACTTTGGGGTGGCAGCGCGAGGCCTTTAGTACCGGTTGGAGCCACCAACCGGTACTAAAGACCACCCTTTAGTACCGGTTGGTGGCTCCAACCGGTACTAAA
>NC_057795.1:48152987-48179092 GCF_018294505.1 Triticum aestivum
CCCCGGGCACGTCCCCGTCGCGCCGTCCCCGTGTCGCCGCCCCCGCGTCACGCCCCGGCCCGTCACCGCCCCCGGCCGTCGCCTCGCCGTCACCGTCGCCCCGCTGTGAGCTCTCCCCCTCTAACCCCTCTCCCTCGCCCCCGGCGGCCACCATGGGCGACGCCCCTCCCTGAGCCCATACACACACACACACAGGCATGATGAACACACACACACACGTACATATGTATGAATTAATGCATGTATATATTAGTATATACGTATTTTGTATGTTTAATTAGTTTAGATTATTTAGATTATTATTTTTTCACTATTATATATGTATGAATGCATGTTAGATGGATATAATTAGTGTTTAATTAGTATGGAATTTTTTTATATAATGTTGTTTTTCAGTTTTTTAATGGATGTATAGAAGTTGTGTTTTCTGTTTTTAGTGTTAGATGCTTAATTAGTATGAAATAGTATATAGATTTTTGACATATGCAATGATAGCATAATTAGTGTTATATAGAAATGTTAGAAATTTTAGTTATCAAAATCCAATCATTAAAAAAATGTTACTTTTTGCGGGCATATAGCTAGTATTTGTTCTCGACGATGCCCGGCCCGCATCCTCGCCGTCGACCCGTCCGCGACGACGTCCGGCTGACCCATGTCCGGGACTGGGCTCCGCCAGGCTGGCACTTGGAGGTGCTGCCTGGAGGGGCGCGCCGCTTGATGAGGAACCCGGCCCCGGGTCCCGTCGTCGACCCTGATCTCGTTTGGTGGCGTTCGCGTGGGCCAGTTTTGGTGCGGAGGGACCCGGCCCTGCCGGAGGTGGTACGTCGCCGTGTCAGGGAGGAGGACGAGCACGTCCATCGCTACATGGTTGCGTTAGAAGGCGGAAGGTTCTCCAATACCTGGCAGTTTCTTCAGGGATCTCACTTCAGCTATGATCCTGTGAGGGTTCCTTCTCTTTGGGTGTCCACCGCCCGCGCCGCAGGAACCGCGAGTGTCCTAGATTCTTCTGTAGTATTCGATCTTTAATTAGCTACCTAGCCAGTGATGTACTATTCAATATTATATATTATTCGAGACGATGTATTCGAGATTATATCTATTATTCTAGACGATTTATTCGAGATTATATCTATTATTCGAGACGATGTAATTTGAATACTAAATTGTTTTATATTTCTTTTGGATTAGTTAAATAAAATCTATGGCAGACAATACCGACAGAGAGGGAGAACAGACCATGTTCGATATGATACGTGGGCCAGATGATGATCAGAATGAAGAACAAGATTATGACGGCTCCGAATTTCTAAACAACACCGGAGAGGGTGATATGATATTCGATCGCGACGACCGAATTGATGAAGTCATGAACTACGATTATGACGATGACGAAGAACATGTTGATCCTGAAACAACAAAGACCGGCGAGGTATATTTATATAAGCAGGCATCTGGTGATCATCACATGTTTTAAATGACTTGAAGATATATTAACGAATCGATCTTTGTTCTTTCAGCCATCCGGACCGAGCAAATCTTCAGGCAAAAGGACGAAAGGAGGCCCGAACAAAAAGTTGAAGGAGGGCGTAAAGTACAATATCGAGGCAGTCAGACCTAATGGCGAACCATTAGCGCCTAAGAAGATTGCGGACAAGTTCGTTCGTCAGTGCGGAGTTCTTGTGAATGACCAACTCCCGATCAAACTTCAAGAATGGAGAGAGCCAGCAAAGCCACGTCCAGATTATACTTTTGTCGACAAGAATCAAAAAGATCTGCTTTGGGATACTCTCATGGAACATTTCACCCTACCAGATCATTTCACAAAAGCAGATGTGCAGAAAGTCAAGGATGCTGCTCTTAGGAAGATGGCAGTTGCATTCAAGAACCACAAGAATCGTGAATGGGACAAGTATGTCAAGGGAGGAAGGAAGACTCCAGTATTCGAGGGAACACTAGAGAACCAACATGCTCATTGGGACGATTTCGTGAAATTCAAGGATTCGGAATTAGCTAAGGAACTGTCGAGAATAAACAAGAAGAATGCCGAAAAAAAGGATAAGTTCCATAAGCTGGGGTCAGGTGGCTATGCGGTGGCAATGCCTAAGTGGGATAAGTCTGAGAAAGAGATGGAGGATGCAGGTGTCACTCCGGTTACTAAGAGCTGGCCCCCCCAGGTGCAGGACTTGGTTCTATGCGCATGGGGGGAGTTGGACCCGAAGACAGGCAATGTTTCGACGAAGGCAAGTCTGAAGGGAGCCGATGATGCGATACTTGTTGCAATAGAAGAGGCACGATCGGGGGTGTTCCAGCCCAACAGAGAGAACGACGAGCTTACGCGTGCCCTGGGAAATCCTAAACACCCGGGAAGAACACGAGGCATGGGCGCTATTCCGTGGTATGAGGGGTTTTCAGACTGGAACACCGACTACAGAACCCGTGCGAGAAAGAAGATTGCGGAGGAGAAGAAGAGGAAGATGGAGGAGGAGCAGAGGAAGCGGGACTATGAACGCCTTCAAGGCCTAGAAGCAAGTCAAGCGGAATTGGCAGTCAAATTCCAGCGGCAACAGGAGCAGATCGACTCACTTACCCAACAAAGGGGGTCTCAACAGCTGCAGCAGCTAGCGGATGATCCAGCATTGGATAGCACCGCCCCATCCATGCCGAGAAGCAGCGTGGGTTCCGCCCCGGACGACGCAATGTTGGGTAGATACCCCGTGGATGACATCACGGAGAACACTAACTGCGAGCTACACGTCAAAATAACGAACATATCCATGAAGGTGGCGGACGCCATTGCTTTTACAAATCCCCCCGAGGCAACCTTCCATTGCAACCCAATTCCAGCGGGCTATGCTCGTGTCTTGGTTGATGAGGTGGTGGACCCACCATATTCGGAGCTACAGCTTGACATTCCTGGAGGTGACGACGAGCGCTTTCTCGGAGAGGCCAAACATCGTATCATACTATGGAAAAAGGATTGCATCATCTTTCGAAGGCCACCGACACTGCGTTAGCCCACTCCTCGTCGAAGTCCGCCACCGAGTCAGCTGACTCCCGCTCCTGCAAGTCCACCAAGTCCGGCAAAGTGTCAGGCCACTCCTCCTCCTCCAAGTCCGCCACAGCGTCAGACGTCCACTCCTCCTCCAAGTCCGGCACAACCTCAGGCCACTCCTCCAAGTCCGGCACAGCTTCAGGCCACTCCTCCTCGTCCAACTCAGCCCCGTCAGCTGTCTCCGCCGCCTCAGCAATCGCAGAAGAGATACCCCGCAGCTATGGTGTGTAGCGGTACGAGTCGAGGTAGTATAGGAAGTACAGGTGGAGGCAAGCAATATAAATATGGTCCAAGCCTCATGCCTCTTCCACAGAAGCCTTATGACAAGTCCGAGGAGGAAAACGCAGCCATATCGAAGGCCGAGGTGGAAGCCCATTTTGCACCGAAACCGCCACCGCCGCCAAGGGAGAAAGTGCCTAAGGAAATGATTGACCACTTCATTCGTATGGCTCAACCACCAGCTCCCAAGCCTGTTGACACAGACTATGAGCGCCACATCAGGAAGTTAAATAGAGCACATCTACGTAAGGAGGCGAGCTCGGGATCGAGCAAACAACAAGCAGCTGTCGAAAAATGCGGGAAAACCATTCCCCAGCTGGGAGAACAGGCGGCGCAATCGATCCCCTCGCTTGTTGTGCCAACAACACGTGACAGTACGCGCACCCAATATTATTGTGGGCAAACAGTTTACGTTCCCGAGGTGGGCAATGTGGTAATAACCAAGGACCATATAATGCAGGCTAAAGTTCTCAACATCACTGTTGGACAACTCCTCGAGATCGAGCCCATGCCTGTGCTTAGAGAGGATGACATAAAACGGAAATATGTCCGGGGCCAACCTTTGGTCGAGCCAGACAAGGTCAAGAACCTCCCAACGAGAATGTATGAATTGCATCAATGGTACATGAACATTACCAAGATTTTAGATCGATTGTCCCTCATGGTGAATGTCAAGGAGGAGCATTACTTCCATGAGAAAGCTCTGTCTGTTGAGTATTCTGAACTGTTTCAGTTATACAATCAAGACGCACTCGACAAATCTATCGTCAGTTGCTATTGTCTGTAAGTGATTTCTTTCTGTAATTTAAGTCTCAAGCTAGTTGTAGCCTTTTGATCAATCATTACCTGTAATCATCCTCACTATATTCTTTTCTGTGGTATTATGCAGGATGAAGATGTATGAAATGAGAAAAGGTGGATGCTTTGGCATTGGGTTCATTGACCCAAACACCGTTAATGAATACACATGGCGGATAAATCCACATCATCAAAAGGACGTAGAGGACAACATGCTAGAGTTCTTGAAGCGCCTCAAATACAATGAAGATATACTACTTCCTTACAACTTCCAGTGAGTCACACTGTCTTGTACTACAAATTCTCTGTTTTTGCCTACTAGCTAGCTACATGTTTTTGCTTACATATGCCTGCTTAATTAAGACATGCAAACGTGTGTGCATGCAGATTTCACTAGGTCTTGTGTATCATTAAAGTTGACGCCAGAACAGTTGAAATACTGGACTCACTACTCAAAGTTAAAACTGACTATAACATCTTGTTTGGGATAGTCAACAGGTAATTTCAATCATTATTAACTATATATCTCGGCCTATTTAGTTCGTCATTTCATGATATGAACTATTTAATAACCCCTTTATTCATTTTCTTTGTCGGTGGGCAGGGCTTGGGCAAGGTTCATCAGCGTCACGGATGGCGAATGGAAAAAAAAGCTTCAATTGTTTCGACCCAAGGTGAGTAATTAAGTAGTACTAGCTAGCTAGCTAGCTGCCATCTCTTTAATTATCATGCTTGATTAATTATTATCTGATCAAATTCCATTCTCGTAAAGGCCCTGAAGCAGGCGTAGGGGACTGATCTATGTGCATTCTGCGTTTGCGAGAACATTCGCATGATGGCGTCCGAAAGGAGCAGATCTCAAAGACAGGAATCGGTACGCTTGTCAGAACACTATTCACAATTTTTACACCATTATCGATATCTAGTCACACAACTAATACACGTGCATATTGATCTCCTTCTTAACAGTTCAAAGAGGTGCGGGAGAAGCTCCTAGAAACGGAGCGCGTAGAAGCACTTCAAGAGGAAATAGCGGGATTTTTGCTCGACCAGGTCATAAATCCGAAGGGAGAATACTATTACCCGCTACCGCCCCCATGAAAACCACTTCCAATTGTCATCGTGCTCCGAAGGCACCAATTAGGCTAATGCCACTGGCTCCGAAGGCAACATGCATATGTAGGAGAAATTGTATATAGCTATACATGTGTGTATGTGTGAATTAATTAATATGGTGGTTTGTGAGATATTGATGATATATATATGCATGATTGGTTCTACTAGAAATTCTATTATATATATATGCACAACGTGTACAATGTGTAGTATCGTAAAATACCAGCAAACGAAAAAGAATTAAAATGGAAACACAAAATTAAATGAAAAAGAAATCATAAAACTAAAAAAAACCAAAACCTTATAGTACCGGTTGGTATTACCAACCGGTACTAAAGGGCTCCAGGCCCCCGGAGCTGGCTCGTGCCACGTGGTTGCCCTTTAGCACCGGTTCATGCTGAACCGGTACTAAAGGGGGGGGCTTTAGTGCCCACACTTTAGTGCCGGTTATGGAACCGGCACTAAAGGGCCTTACGAACCGGTGCTATTGCACGGTTCTGCACTAGTGTATGATGGACTTATTGAGGAGATAAAAGCTGGTATGAACTCGACCTCTCTTGTTTTTGTAAATATGATGATTCATCGTTCTTGATTCAGCTATTATGAAATAAACATATTTGCAAGGACATTTAGAGATTATAGTTGCTTGTGCCATGCTTGACTAGCTATGAGTTATAATGGTTTACCTTGTGTGCCAACATGCTATTAGAATGATTATGATGTGGTATGATGGGGTGGTATCCTCCTTTAAATGAATTGAGTGACTCGACTTGGCACATGTCCACGCATGTAGTTGAATCAAATCAACATAGCCTTCACGATATATATGTTCATGGTGGATTATATCCTACTCATGCTTGTACTCGGTGTGAATTAATTTTAATGCATGTTTACGACTGTTGTCGCTCTCTCAGTTGGTCGCTTCCCAGTCTTTTGCTAGCCTTCACCTGTACTAAGCGGGAATACTGCTTGTGCATCCAAACTCCTTAAACCCACAAGTTATTCCATATGAGTCCACTATATCTACCTATATGCGGTATTTACCTGCCGTTCCAAGTAAATTTGTATGTGCCAAACTCTAAACCTTCAAATAAACATTCTGTTTTGCATGCTTGAATAGCTCATATGTCAACTAGAGCTTCCCTTATCTTCCGTGTTAGGCGGGTTATTCTCAAGAGGAGTGGACTCCGCCCTCATTCACGAGAAAATGGCTGGTATCCGGGATGCCCAGTCCCATGCTTTGTTCAAACTAACTCAAAATAACTGCAAACAAAATTCCCCTTGGGACCCGTTGAATGTTGGAGCCACTCGTTGTTTCGAGCAAGCCATGGATTGATGCTTATGGAGGAAGGGGAGTATAAACTTTACCATTCTGTTTGGGAACCGCCTATAATCTGTTTAGCATGGAAGATATCGTCGTCTTTTAGTTGTTATGTTGACAATGAAAGTATGCCGCTCAAAATATAATTTATCTCTATTTCAAAACCGAGCTCTGGCACCTCTACAAATCCCTGCTTCCCTCTGCGAAGGGCCTATCTATTTACTTTTATGTTGAGTCATCACCCTTCTTATTAAAAAGCACCCGCTGGAGAGCACACTGTCGTTTGCATTCATTATTATTGGTTTATATTGGGTATGACTTGACTGGATCTCTTTTACCATGAATTACAATGTTTAGTCAGTCCTTGATCTTTAAAGGTGTTCTGAATTTATGTTTTGCGGTCTCAGAAAGGGCTAGCGAGATACCATTTTGTTATATCATGTTATGATTATTTTGAGAAAGTGTTGTCATCCAAGTTTTGCTATTATGGCTCGCTAGCTGATTATGCTATTGATATGAGCAATTGTGAGACCTACGTGTCATTGTGAGTATGGTTAGTTCATAATAATTGCTGAGACTTGAATGCTGGCTTTTCATGTTTACAACAACAAGAGCAAACAGAGTTTGTAAAAGTTTTCTTTTTCTCTTTCTGTTTGTCAACTGAATTGCTTGAGGACAAGCAAGGGTTTAAGCTTGGGGGAGTTGATACGTCTCCGTCGTATCTACTTTTCCAAACACTTTTGCCCTTGTTTTGGACTCTAACTTGTATGATTTGAATGGAACTAACCCGGACTGACACTGTTTTCAGTAGAACTGCCATGGTGTTGTTTTTTGTGTAGAAAATAAAGATTCTTGGAATGTCCTGAAACTCCACGGAACACCTTAGAAAAAATAAAGAAAAATCCTCGCAAAAGATGAAGACCAGGGGGCCCACACCCTGCTCACGAGGGTGGGGGCGCCCCCCCCCCCCCTACCTCGTGGGCCCCCTGGTGGCCCTCCGACGCCAACTCCAACTCCATATATTGGCTTTCGTGGAGAAAAAAATCAGAGAGAAGAAATCATCGCGTTTTATGATACGGAGCCGCCGCCAAGCCCTAATCTCTCTGGGGAGGGCTGATTTGGAGTCCGTTCGGGGCTCCGGAGAGGGGGATTCGTCGCCATCGTCATCATCAACCATCCTCCATCACCAATTTCATGATGCTCACCGCCATGCGTGAGTAATTCCATCATAGGCTTGCTGGACTCTGATGGGTTGGATGAGATTTATCATGTAATCGAGTTAGTTTTGTTAGGGTTTGATCCCTAGTATCCATTATGTTCTGAGATTGATATTGCTATGACTTTGCTAGGCTTAATGCTTGTCACTAGGGCCCGAGTGCCATGATTTCGGATCTGAACCTATTATGTTTTCATGAATATATGTGTGTTCTAGATCCTATCTTGCAAGTCTATAGTCACCTACTATGTGTTATGATCCGGCAACCCCGAAGTGACAATAATCAGGACCACTCCCGGTGATGACCATAGTTTGAGGAGTTCATGTATTCACTATGTGCTAATGCTTTGTTCCTGTTCTCTATTAAAAGGAGGCCTTAATATCCCTTAGTTTCCAATAGGACCCCGCTGCCACGGGAGGGTAGGACAAAAGATGTCATGCAAGTTCTTTTCCATAAGCACGTATGACTATATATGGAATACATGCCTACATTACATTGATGAACTGGAGCTAGTTCTGTGTCACCCTATGTTATGACTGCTACATGATGAACCACATCCGGCATAATTATCCATCGCTAATCCGGTGCCTACACGTTTTCCATATACTGGTTTACGCTTATTTACTTTTTCGTTGCTACTGTTACAATCATTACAAAATACCAAAAAAATTACTTTTACTGTCCTTACTTTTGTTACCGTTACCACCACTATCATATTACTTTGCTACTAAACACTTTGCTGCAGATACTAAGTTTCCAGGTGTGGTTGAATTGACAACTCAGCTGCTAATACTTGAGAATATTCTTTGGCTCCCCTTGTGTCAAATCAATAAATTTGGGTTGAATATTCTACCCTCGAAAACTGTTGCGATCCCCTATACTTGTGGGTTATCACATCACAATGCTCGCCGGTGACCTCGGAGTTGTGGTGTAGTGCTCAGTGCTCCATTGAAATAGCGGCAGAGCTGCAATGGAGCTTCGACGGTGACTCTCTTGTTTCAATGCAGTGCTCGTCGGAGCTCCTAGTGCTACAGCGCAACCTTGTCGGCGGCTGGATGAAGTGTTTGGTGCTGCTTGCTACCTATTGAGCTTGTGTTGGTTTTTACCTTAAAGAGGAAAGGGCGATGCAGCAAAGTAGAGTAAGTATTTCCCTTAGTTTGAGAACCAAGGTATCAATCCAGTAGGAGACAACGCACAAGTCACTGAATACCTGCACAAACAATCAAACAAACTTGCACCCAACGTGATAAAGGGGTTATCAATCCCTTCACGGTTACATGCAAAAGTGAGATATGATAGAGATAGATAAATGGTAAAGTAAATGTTTTTGGTATTTTTGGTTTATAGATCGTAAAATAAAAGACTGCAAAATAGTAGATCAGAAACTTATATGATGGAAAATAGACCCGGGGGCCATAGGTTTCACTACTCGCTTCTCTCAAGATAGCAAATAATACAATGGGTGAACAAATTACTGCCGAGCAATTGATAGAAGAGCGCATAATTATGATGATATCTAAATCAATGATCATGAACATAGGCATCACGTACGTGTCAAGTAGACCGACTCCTGCGTGCATCTACTACTATTACTCCACACATCGACCGCTATCCAGCATGCATCTAGAGTATTAAGTTCATAAAGAACGGAGTAACGCATTAAGTAAGATGACATGATGTACATGAATTAACTCAAGCAAGATGACGAAAACCCCATATTTTTATCCTCGATGGCAACAATACAATACGTGCTTTGCTGCCCCTACTGTCACCGGGAAAGGACACCACAAGATTGAACCCAAAGCTAAGCACTTCTCCATTGCAAGAAAAACCAATCTAGTAGGCCAAACTAAATCGATAATTCAAAGAGACTTGTAAAGATATCAAATCATGCATATAAGAATTCAGAGAAGATTCAAATAATATTCATAGATAATCTGATCATAAATCCATAATTCATCGGATCTCGGCAAACACACCGCAAAAGAGTATTACATCGAATAGATCTCCAAGAACATACAGGAGAACATGGTATTGAGAATCAAAGAGAGAGAGAAGAAGCCATCTAGCTACTAGCTATGGACCCGTAGGTCTATGGTAAACTATTCACGCTTCATCGGAAGGGCAATGGTGTTGATGTAAAAGCCCTCCGTGATTGAATCCCCCTCTGGCAGGACGCCGGAAAAGGTCCCTAGATGGGATCTCATGGGTACAGAAGGTTGCGGCAGTGGAAAAGTGTTTTCGTGGCTCCCCCTGATGGTTTTGGGGTATAAAAGTACATATGGGCGAAAGAATTAGATCGGGAGACCCACGTGGGGCCCACAAGACAGGGGGCGCCCTACCCCCGGGCGCGCCCTCCACCCTTGTGGCTGCCTCATGGTTCCTCCGACTTCGTCTCCAAGTCTCCTGGTTTTCTTCTGGTCCA
This sequence comes from Triticum aestivum, assembly GCF_018294505.1. Lineage (NCBI taxonomy): Eukaryota > Viridiplantae > Streptophyta > Magnoliopsida > Poales > Poaceae > Triticum > Triticum aestivum. The sequence continues at coordinate 48,163,199 of NC_057795.1, forward strand.
AGAAAGATCATCGTGAAAGTTTTATTCCGTTTGGACTCCGTTTGGTATTCCTTTTCGGCGAAACTCACAAACAGGCAAAAAACAGAAACTGGCACTGGGCTCTAGGTTAATAGGTTAGTACCAAAAATAATATAAAACAGCATATTAATGAATATTAAACATCCAAAACAGATAATATAATAGCATGGAGCAATTAAAAATTATAGATACGTTGGAGACGTATCAAGCATCCCCAAGCTTAACTCCTGCTCGTCCTCGAGTAGGTAAATGATAAAAACAGAATTTTTGATGTGGAATGCTACCTAACAAATTTATCAATGTAATCTTCTTTATTTTGGTATGAATGTTCAGATCCATAAGATTCAAAACAAAAGTTTAATATTGACATAAAAACAATAATACTTCAAGCATACTAATAAAGCAATCATGTCTTCTCGAAATAACATGGTCGAGAAAGATATCCCTACAAATTTATATAGTATGGCTATGCTCCATCTTCATCACACAAAATATTTAAATCATGCACAACCCCGATGACAAGCCAAGCAATTGTTTCATACATTTGATGTTCTCAAACTTTTTCAACTTTCACGCAATACATGAGTGTGAGCCATGGACATAGCAATATAGGTGGAATAGAATATGGTGGTTGTGGAGAAGACAAAAAGAGGTAGATAGTCTCACATCAACTAGGCATATCAACGGGCTATGGAGATGCCCATCAATAGATATCAATGTGAGTGAGTAGGGATTGCCATGCAATCGATGCACTAGAGCTATAAGTGTATGAAAACTCAAAAAGAAACTAAGTGGGTGCGCATCCAACTTGCTTGCTCACGAAGACCTAGGGAAATTTCAGGAAGCCCATCATTGGAATATACAAGCCAAGTTCTATAATGAAAAATTCCCACTAGTATATGGAAGTGATATCATAGGGACTCTCTATCATGAAGATCATGGTGCTACTTTGAAGCACAAGTGTGGAAAAAGGATAGTAACATTGCCCCTTCTCTCTTTTTCTCTCATTTTTTTCTTTTTTTGGGCCTTTCTCATTTTTTGGCCTCTTTTTTATTTTTATTTATTTTTCGTCCGGAGTCTCATCCCGACTTGTCGGGGAATCATAGTCTCCATCATCCTTTCCTCACATGGAACAATGCTCTAATAATGAAGATCATCACACTTTTATTTACTTACAACTCAAAAATTACAACTCGATGTTTAGAACAAAATATGACTCTATATGAATGCCTCCGGCAGTGTACCAGGATGTGCAATGAATCAAGAGTAACATGTATGAAAGAACTATGAAAGATGGCTTTGCCACAAATACAATGTCAACTACATGATCATGCAAAGCAATATGACAATTGATGTCTGCTATAACTATGTTGGTATTTCCCCAAAGAGGAAGGGATGATGCAGTATAGCGACGGTAGTTATTTCCCTCAGTGATGAGACCAAGGTTATCGAACCAGTAGGAGAACCTCCTAACACCACGTAAACAACCCCTGCACACAAATAACAAATACTCGCAACCCGACGTGTACGGCGCCTCTAGTAGGCAATATAACATGAGATAATTGTGGTAGATAGGATAAAAATCGCGAAATAAACAAATTGCAGCAAGGCATTTTTGTATTTTTGGTTTAATAGATCTGAAAATAAAAGCAAAGGAAAATAGATCACAAAGGAAATATGATGAAAAGAGACCCGGGGGCCGTAGGTTTCACTACTGGCTTCTCTCGAGAAAAATAGCAAATGGTGGGAAAACAATTACTGTTGGGTAATTGATAGAACTTCAAATAATCATGACAATATCCAGGCAATGATCATTATATAGGCATCACGTCCAAGATTACTAGACCGACTCCTGCCTGCATCTACTACTATTACACCACACATCGACCAATATCCAGCATGCATCTAGTGTATTAAGTTCATCGAAAAACAGAGTAATGCAATAAGAACAATGAAATGATGTAGACAAGATCTATTTATGTATAAATAGACCCCATCTTGTTATCCTTAATAGTAACGATACATACGTGTTGTTTCCCTTTCTGTCACTGGGATCAAGCACCGTAAGATCGAACCCATCACAAAGCACCTCTTCCCATTGCAAGATAAATAGATCAAGTTGGCCAAACAAAACCCAAATATCTGAGAAGAAATGCAAGGCTATAATCAATCATGCATATAAGAGATCAAAGAAGACTCAAATAACTTTCATGGATAAAAACATAGCCCTGATCATAAACTCAAAGTTCATCGGATCCCAACAAACACACCGCAAAAAGACTTACATCATATGGATCTCCAAGAGACCATTGTATTGATAATCAAGAGAGAGAGGAAGCCATCTAGATACTACGGACCCGTAGGTCTACAAAGAACTACTCACGCATCATCGGAGAGACCAATGGACATGATGCACTGCTCCGTGATGGTGTCTAGATTGGATCTGGTGGTTCTAGACTTTGCAGTGGCTGGAATTGATTTTCGTCGACTCCCCTAGGGTTTCTGGAATATTGGGGTATTTATAGAGCAAAGAGGTGGTGCGGAGGCCAACGAGGAGGGCACAATCCACCGGGGCGCGCCTGGGCCCCCTGCGCACCCTGGTGGGTTGTGCTCCCCTCGGAGCTCCCCTCAGGTGCGTTACCGAAGGAAATATGCCCTAGAGGCAATAATGAAGTTATTATTTATTTCCTCATATCATGATAAATGTTTATTATTCATGCTAGAATTTTATTACCCAGAAACATAATACATGTGTGAATACATAGACAAACATAGTGTCACTAGTATGCCTCTACTTGACTAGCTCGTAAATCCAAGATGGTTAAGTTTCCTAACCATAGACATGAGTTGTCATTTGATTAACGGGATCACATCATTAGGAGAATGATGTGATTGACTTGACCCATTCCGTTAGCTTAGCACTTGATCGTTTAGTATGTTGCTATTGCTTTCTTCATGACTTATACATGTTCCTACGACTATGAGATTATGTAACTCCCGTTTACCGGAGGAACACTTTATGTGCTACCAAACGTCACAACGTAACTAGGTGATTATAAAGGTGCTCTACAGGTGTCTCCAAAGGTACTTGTTGAGTTGACGTATTTCGAGATTAGGGTTTGTCACTCTGATTGTCGGAGAGGTATCTCTGGGCCCTCTCGGTAATGCACATCACTATAAGCCTTGCAAGCAATGTAGCTAATGAGTTAGTTACGAAATGATGCATTACATAACGAGTAAAGAGACTTGCTGGTAATGAGATTGAACTAGGTATTGAGATACCGACGATCGAATCTCGCGCAAGTAACATACTGATGACAAAGGGAACAACGTATGTTGTTATGCGGTTTGACCGATAAAGATCTTCGTAGAATATGTAGGAGCCACTATGAGCATCTAGATTCCGCTATTGGTTATTGACCGGAAATAGTTCTAGGTCATGTCTACATAGTTCTCGAACCCGTAGGGTCCGCACGCTTAAGGTTTCGTTGACAGTTTTATTATGAGTTTATGAGTTTTGATGTACCGAAGGTTGTTCGGAGTCCCGGATGTGATCACGGAGATGACGAGGAGTCTCAAAATGGTCGAGACATAAAGATCGATATATTGGACGACTATATTTGGACACCGAAAAGGTTCCGGGTGAGATTGGGACTATACCGGAGCTCCGGAAGGTTATCGGAACCCCCCGGTAGGTATATGGGCCTTATTGGGCCTTAGTGGAAAGGAGGGAGAAGGAGCAAAGGAGGGGGCGCCCCCTCCACAAGCCCAATCCAAATTGGGAGGGGGGTCGGGCCCCCCTTTCCTTCTTCCCTCCCCTCTCTTCCTTCCCTCTCCTACTCCTAATAGGAAAGGGGGGAGTCCTACTCCCGGTTGGGGTTGGACTCCCCCCCTAGGGCGCGCCACCCCCTTGGCCGGCCCCCTCTCCTCCACTCCTTTATATACGGGGGAGGGGGGCACCCCATAGACACAACAATTGATCTCTTGATCTCTTAGCCGTGTGCGGTGCCCCCCTCCACCAAAGTCCTCGATAATATTGTAGCGGTGCTTAGGCGAAGCCCTGCGACGGTAGAACATCAAGATCGTCACCACACCGTCGTGCTGAAGGAACTCTTCCCCGACATTCTGCTGGATCGGAGTCCAGGGATCGTCATCGAGCTGAACGTGTGCTAGAACTCGGAGGTGTCGTAGTTTTGGTGCTTGATCGGTCGGGCCGTGAAGACGTATGACTACATCAACCGCGTTGTTCTAACGCTTCCGCTTTCGGTCTACAAGGGTACATGGACAACACTCTCCCCTCTTGTTGCTATGCATCACCATGATCTTGCGTGCGCGTAGGAATTTTTTTGAAATTACTACATTCCCCAACAGTGGCATCCGAGCCAGGTTTTTATGCGTTGATGTTATATGCACGAGTAGAACACAAGTGAGTTGTGGATGATACAAGTCAGACTGCTTACCAGCATGTCATACTTTGGTTCAGCGGTATTGTTGGATGAAGCGGCCCGGACTGACATTACACGTACGCTTACGCGAGACTGGTTTTACCACCGTGCTTTGCACACAGGTGACTAGCGGGTGTCTGTTTGTCCAACTTTAGTTGAACTGAGTGTGGCTACGCCCGGTCCTTGCGAAGGTTAAAACAACACTAACTTGACGAACTATCGTTGTGGTTTTGATGCGTAGGTAAGAATGGTTCTTGCTCAGCCCATAGCAGCCACGTAAAATTTGCAACAACAAAGTAGAGGACGTCTAACTTGTTTTTGCAGGGCATGTTGTGATGTGATATGGTCAAGACGTGATGCTATATTTTATTGTATGAGATGATCATGTTTTGTAACTGAGTTATCGACAACTGGCAGGAGCCATATAGTTGTCGCTTTATTGTATGAAATGCAATCGCCCTGTAATTGCTTTACTTTATCACTAAGCGGTAGCGATAGTCGTAGAAGCAATAGTTGGCGAGACGACAACGATGCTACGATGGAGATCAAGGTGTCGCGCCGGTGACGATGGTGATCATGGCGGTGCTTCGGAGATGGAGATCACAAGCACAAGATGATGATGGCCATATCATATCACTTATATTGATTGCATGTGATGTTTATCTTTTATGCATCTTATCTTGCTTTGATTGACGGTAGCATTATAAGATGATCTCTCACTAAATTTCAAGATAAAAGTGTTCTCCCTGAGTATGCACCGTTGCCAAATTTCGTCATGCCCAGACACCACGTGATGATCGGGTGTGATAAGCTCTACGTCCATCTACAACGGGTGCAAGCCAGTTTTGCACACGTAGAATACTCAGGTTAAACTTGACGAGCCTAGCATATGCAGATATGGCCTCGGAACACAGAGACTGAAAGGTCAAGCGTGAATCATATAGTAGATATGATTAACATAGTGATGTTCACCATTGAAAACTACTCCATTTCATGTGATGATCGGTTATGGTTTAGTTGATTTGGATCACGTGATCACTTAGATGATTAGAGAGATGTCTATCTAAGTGGGAGTACTTAATTAATATGATTAATTGAACTTAACTTTATCATGAACTTAGTACCTAATAGTATTTTGCTTGTCTATGTTTGTTGTAGATAGATGGCTCGTGTTGTTGTTCCATTGAATTTTGATGCGTTCCTTGAGAAAGCAGAGTTCAAAGATGATGGTAGCAATTACACGGACTGGGTCCATAACTTGAGGATTATCGTCATTGCTGCACAGAAGAATTACGTCCTGGAAGCACCGCTGGGTGCCAAACCTGCTGCAGGAGCAACACCAGATGTTGTGAACGTCTGGCAGAGCAAAGCTGATGACTACTCGATAGTTCAGTGTGCCATGCTTTACGGCTTAGAATCGTGACTTCAACGACATTTTGAATGTCATGGAGCATATGAGACGTTCTAGGAGTTGAAGTTAATATTTGAAGCAAATGCCCGGATTGAGAGATATGAAGTCTCCAATAAGTTCTATAGATGCAAGATGGAGGAGAATAGTTCTGTAAGTGAGCATATACTCAGAATGTCTGGGTATAACAATCACTTGATTCAACTGGGAGTTAATCTTCCGAATGATAGCATCATTGACAGAATTCTTCAATCACTGCCACCAAGCTACAAGAGCTTCGTGATGAACTATAATATGCAAGGGATGGAAAAGACAATTCCCGAGCTCTTCGCAATGCTAAAAGATGCGGAGGTAGAAATCAAGAAGGAGCATCAAGTGTTGATGGTCAATAAGACCACCAGTTTCAAGAAAAAGGGCAAAGGGAAAAAGAAGGGGAACTTCAAGAAGAACAGCAAACAAGTTGCTGCTCAGGAGAAGAAACCCAAGTCTGGACCTAAGCCTGAGACTGAGTGCTTCTACTGCAAGCAGACTGGTCACTGGAAGCGGAACTGCCCCAAGTATTTAGCGGATAAGAAGGATGGCAAGGTGAACAAAGGTATATGTGATATACATGTTATTGATGTGTACCTTACCAGAGCTCGCAGTATCACCTGGGTATTTGATACTGGTTCTATTGCTAATATTTGCAACTCGAAACACGGACTACGGATTAAGCGGACACTGGCTAAGGACGAGGTGACGATGCGCGTGGGAAATGGTTCCAAAGTCGATGTGATCGCCGTTGGCACGCTACCTCTACATCTACCTTCGGTATTAGTTTTAGACCTAAATAATTGTTATTTGGTGCCAGCGTTGAGCATGAACATTATATCTGGATCTTGTTTGATGCGAGACGGTTATTCATTTAAATCTAAGAATAATGGTTGTTCTATTTATATGAGTAATATCTTTTATGGTCATGCACCTTTAAAGAGTGGTCTATTTTTGATGAATCTTGATATTAGTGATACACATATTCATAATGTTGAAGCCGAAAGATGCAGAGTTGATAATGATAGTGCAACTTATTTGTGGCACTGCCGTTTAGGTCATATTGGTGTAAAGCGCATGAAGAAACTCCATACTGATGGACTTTTGGAATCACTTGATTATGAATCACTTGGTACTTGCGAACCATGCCTCATGGGCAAGATGACTAAAACACCGTTCTCCGGTACTATGGAGAGAGCAACTGATTTGTTGGAAATCATACATACTGATGTATGTGGCCCAATGAATGTTGAGGCTCGTGGCGGATATTGTTATTTTCTCACGTTCACAGATGATTTCAGCAGATATGGGTATATCTACTTAATGAAACATAAGTCTGAAACATTTGAAAAGTTCAAAGAATTTAAGAGCGAAGTTGAAAACCATCGTAACAAGAAAATAAAGTTTCTATGATCTGATCGTGGAGGAGAATATTTGAGTTACGAGTTTGGTTTACATTTGAAGCAATGCGGAATAGTTTCGCAACTCATGCCCCCCGGAACACCACAGCGTAATGCTGTGTTCGAACGTCGTAATCGTACTTTACTAGATATGGTGCGATCTATGATGTCTCTTACTGATTTACCGCGATCGTTTTGGGGTTATGCTTTAGAGACAGTCGCATTCACGTTAAATAGGGCACCATCAAAATCCGTTGAGACGACGCCTTATGAACTGTGGTTTGGCAAGAAACCAAAGCTGTCGTTTCTTAAAGTTTGGGGCTGCAATGCTTATGTGAAAAAGCTTCAACCTGATAAGCTCGAACCCAAATCAGAGAAATGTGTCTTCATAGGATACCCAAAGGAAACTGTTGGGTACACCTTCTATCGCAGATCCGAAGGCAAGACATTTGTTGCAAAGAATGGATCCTTTCTAGAGAAGGAGTTTCTCTCGAAAGAAGTGAGTGGGAGAAAAGTAGAACTTGATGAGGTAATTGTACCTGCTTCTTTATTGGAAAATAGTTCATCATAGAAACCGGTTCCTGTGACGACTACACCAATAAGTGAGGAAGCTAATGATGATGATCATGAAACTTCAGAACAAGTTACTACAGAATCTCGTAGGTCAACCAGAGTAAGATCCGTGCCAGAGTGGTATGGTAATCCTATTTTGGAGGTCATGTTACTTGACCATGGAGAACCTGAGGAAGCGATGATGAGCCCAGATTCCGCCAAATGGCTTGAAGCCATGAAATCTGAGATGGGATCCATGTATGAGAACAAAGTGTGGACTTTGGTTGACTTGCCCGTTGATTGGCAAGCCATCGAGAATAAATGGATTTTTAAGAAGAAGACTGATGCTGATGGTAATGTTACTGCCTACAAAGCTCAACTTGTTGCAAAAGGTTTTCGACAAGTTCAAGGGGTTGACTACGATGAGACTTTCTCACCCGTAGCGATGCTTAAGTCTATCTGAATCATGTTAGCAATTGCCGCATTTTATGATTATGAAATTTGGCAAATGGATGTCAAAACTGCATTCCTGAATGGATTCCTGGAAGAAGAGTTGTATATGATGCAGCCGGAAGGTTTTGTCGATCCAAAAGGTGCTAACAAAGTGTGCAAGCTCCAGCGATCCATTTATGGACTGGTGCAAGCATCTTGGAGTTGGAATAAACGCTTAGATAGTGTGATCAAAGCATATGGTTTTATACAGACTTTTGGAGAAGCGTGTATTTACAAGAAAGTGAGTGGGAGCTCTGTAGCATTTCTGATATTATATGTAGATGACATATTGTTAATTGGAAATGATATAGAATTTCTGGATAGCATAAAGGGATACTTGAATAGAAGTTTTTCGATGAAAGACCTCGGTGAAGCTGCTTACATATTGGGCATCAAGATCTATAGAGATAGATCAAGACGCTTGATTGGACTTTCACAAAGCACATACCTTGATAAAGTTTTGAAAAGTTCAAAATGGATCAAGCAAAGAAAGGATTCTTGCCTGTATTACAAGGTGTGAAGTTGAGTCAGACTCAATGCCCGACCACTGCAGAAGATAGAGAGAAAATGAAAGAAGTTCCCTATGCTTCAGCCATAGGCTCTATCATGTATGCAATGCTGTGTACCAGACCTGATGTGTGCCTTGCTATTAGTTTAGCAGGGAGGTACCAAAGTAATCCAGGAGTGGATCACTTGACAGCGGTCAAGAACATCCTAAAATACCTGAAAGGACTAAGGATATGTTTCTCGTTTATGGAGGTGACAAAGAGCTAGTCGTAAATGGTTACGTCGATGCAAGCTTTGACACTGATCCGGACGATTCTAAATCACAAACCAGATACGTGTTTATATTAAACGGTGGAGCTGTCAGTTGGTGCAGTTCTAAACAAAGCGTCGTAGCGGGATCTACATGTGAAGCGGAGTACATAGCTGCTTCTGAAGCAGCAAATGAAGGAGTCTGGATGAAAGAGTTCATACCCGATCTAGGTGTCATACCTAGTGCATCGGGTCCAATGAAAATCTTTTGTGACAATACTAGTGCAATTGCCTTGGCAAAGGAATCCAGATTTCACAAGAGAACCAAGCACATCGATCAAGAGACGCTTCAATTCCATCTGGGACCAAGTCCAGGTGGCAGACATAGAGATTTGCAAGATACATACGGATCTAAATGTAGCAGACCCGTTGACTAAGCCTCTTCCATGAGCAAAACATGATCAACACCAAGACTCCATGGGTGTTAGAATCATTACTGTGTAATCTAGATTATTGACTCTAGTGCAAGTGGGAGACTAAAGGAAATATGCCCTAGAGGCAATAATAAAGTTATTATTTATTTCCTCATATCATGATAAATGTTTATTATTCATGCTAGAATTGTATTACCCAGAAACATAATACATGTGTGAATACATAGACAAACATAGTGTCACTAGTATGCCTCTACTTGACTAGCTCGTAAATCAAAGATGGTTAAGTTTCCTAACCATAGACATGAGTTGTCATTTGATTAACGGGATCACATCATTAGGAGAATGATGTGATTGACTTGACCCATTCCGTTAGCTTAGCACCTGATTGTTTAGTATGTTGCTATTGCTTTCTTCATGACTTATACATGTTCCTATGACTATGAGATTATGTAACTCCCGTTTATCGGAGGAACACTTTGTGTGCTACCAAACGTCACAATGTAACTGGGTGATTATAAAGGTGCTCTACAGGTGTCTCCAAAGGTACTTGTTGAGTTGACGTATTTCGAGATTACAATTTGTCACTCCGATTGTCGGAGAGGTATCTCTGGGCCCTCTCGGTAATGCACATCACTATAAGCCTTGCAAGCAATGTAGCTAATGAGTTAGTTACGGAATGATGCATTACATAACGAGTAAAGAGACTTGCCGATAACGAGATTGAACTAGGTATTGAGATACCGACGATCGAATCTCGGGCAAGTAACATATCGATGACAAAGGGAATAATGTATGTTGTTATGCGATTTGACCGATAAAGATCTTCGTAGAATATGTAGGAGCCAATATGAGCATCCAGGTTCCGCTATTGGTTATTGACCGGAAACAGTTTTAGGTCATGTCTACATAGTTCTTGAACCCGTAGGGTCCGCATGCTTAAGGTTTCGTTGACGGTTTATTATGAGTTTTGATGTACCTAAGGTTGTTCGGAGTCCCGATGTGATCACGGACATGACGAGGAGTCTCGAAATGGTCGAGACATAAAGATCGATATATTGGACGACTATATTTGGACATTGGAAAGGTTCCGAGTGAGATTGGGACTATACCGGAGCTCCGAGAGGTTATCGGAACCCCCCGGTAGGTATTTTGGCCTTATTGGACCTTAGTGGAAAGGAGGGAGAAGGAGCAAAGGAGGACCCCCCACAGGCCCAATCTGAATTGGGAGGGGGTCCGGCCCCCCCTTTCCTTCTTCCCTCCCCTCTCTTCCTTCCCTCTCCTACTCCTAATAGGAAAGGGGGGAGTCCTACTCCCGGTTGGGGTTGGACTCCCCCCTAGGGCGCGCCACCCCTTGGCCAGCCCCCTCTCCTCCACTCCTTTATATACGGGGGAGGGGCACCCCATAGACACAACAATTGATCTCTTGATCTCTTAGCTGTGTGCGGTGCCCCCTCCACCAAAGTCCTCGATAATATTGTAGCGGTTCTTAGGCGAATCTCTGCGACGGTAGAACATCAAGATCATCACCACACCGTCGTGCTGACGGAACTCTTCCCCAACATTCTGCTGGATCGGAGTCCAAGGATCGTCATCAAGCTGAACGTGTGCTAGAACTCGGAGGTGCCGTAGTTTCGGTGCTTGATCGGTCGGGCCGTGAAGACGTACGACTACATCAACCGCGTTGTTCTAATGCTTCCGCTTTCGGTCTACAAGGGTACGTGGACAACACTCTCCCCTCTCGTTGCTATGCATCACCATGATCTTGCGTGAGCATAGGAATTTTTTTGAAATTACTACGTTCCCCAACAGTTACTGGCCCACTGGATGTCTTCTGGCCCAAAAAATAACCACAAAAAATTTCGCTGTGTTTGGACTCCGTTTGGTATTGATTTCCTGCGATGTAAAAAACATGCACAAAACAACAACTGGCACTGGGCACTATGTCAATAGGTTAGTATAGAAAAATGATATAAAATGACTATAAAATGATTGTAAAACATCCAAGAATGATAATATAATAGCATGGAACAATCAAAAATTATAGATACGTTGGAGACGTATCTGCATCCCCAAGCTTAATTCCTGCTCGTCCTCGAGTAGGTAAATGATAAAAACAGACTTTTTGATGTGGAATGCGGCCTAACATGTTCATCACATAATCTTTTCTTTATATCATGGACATTTGGACTATTATATGGTTCAAAGCAATAGTCTAGTTTTGACATGAAGACTTTAATACTCAAGCATACCAAAAAGCAACCATGTCTTTCAAAATATCAACACTAAAGCAAGTTATCCCTAGCCCATTATGCTCAACCATTGATCCATTCATGAAACACACTCGAATATTAGCTACACCCAATGCTCAAATATGATCATAGTGCCCCTTAGTTAGTGCTTTATAAGAGAAGATGGAGACTCAAATTCAAAATAAAAAATTGCATAATGCAAAAGAAAGGCCCTTCGCGGAGGGAAGTAGGGATTTGTAGAGGTGTCAGAGCTCAAAGCAAAATTTGAGAGATAAATACATTTTGGGAGGCATAGTTTTCCCACCAATGAAAACGACTTAGAGGCCCCAACACTTCCCATGCTAGATACATCATAGGCGGTTCGGTAACAAAAAAGAAAGTTTATTCCCTTTTCCACCATTACTTTCACTTTCCATAGCTAACCGTATCCACGGGTGCCTTCCATACCAACACTTTCCTAGGAATTTATTATTTGACAGCATAAAGTAAATTCATCTTTCAATTCAGGACTGGGCATCCCTAATACCATTGTCGTACGTACTCTCGTGCAATGACAAGTGAACACTCATCGTGAGAATAACACATCTAGCATGGAAAATAATGGCCACCCCTCACCGCCTCGTGAGTGGTAGAGCACAGAAAAGAGAAATTTATTTTGAAAAGAGATGGCACATGCAAATTTTCTTACAACGACATGGAAATACCGCATCTAGGTAGGTATAGTGGACTCATATGGCAAAAACTGGTTTAAAGGGTTTGGATGCACAAGTAGTGATCATACTTAGTGCAAAATGAAGGCTAGAAAAAAGATTGAGAAGCTACCAACCAAGAAACGAAAAATCTCGTACCCAAGCATTAAGCATAAGTAACACCGAATAATGTACCACAAGTAGGATATAAATTTCATTGCATAACTATTGACTTTCGTGCTTGCATAGGGAATCACAAACCTTAACATCAATATTCTTACTAAAGCACAATTACTCATCAACATGACTCACATATCATATCGTCATATCTCAAAACCATTACTAAGAATCAAGTTTATTTTATCCAATGATCTTCATGAAAGTTTTTATTATATCCTCCTTGGATATCTATCACTTTGGGACTATTTTTATAGGTTACTTTTGATAAGCTCAAACAAATTTAAGTGAATAACATGAGCATAATATTTATTTCTCTCAGAATAATCTAAGTGAAGCAGGAGAGAATTTCTTAAAAAATTTACTAACTCCCAAATAAATCTAAGTGAAGCATGGGAGCATTTCTTCAAAACTAACAAAGCACACCATGCTCAAAAATATATAAGTGAAGTACTAGAGCAATTCCATGGCTCTAAAAATTTAGTGAAGCATAGGAGCAAGCATAACATATTTTTTTACTCTCTCAAAAAGGTGTGTCCAGCAAGGATTGAATACTTAAAACAAAAAGCAAAACAAGCAAAGTCTCATATCATACAAGACGCTCCAAGCAAAACTCATAATATGTGACGAATAAAAATATAGTTCCAAGTAAAATACCGATGGTCGTTAGAAAAAAGAGGGGATGCCACTCGGGGGCATCCCCAAGCTTAGTTTCTTGCTACTTCTTGAATATTATCTTGGAGTGCCTCAGGCATCCCCAAGCTTAGCTTTTTGCTAATACTTATTCCTTCATCCATCGTAATCTCACCCAAAACTTGAAAACTTCAATCACACAAAACTCAAAAAAACCTTCGTGAGATCCGTTAGTACAAGAAAGCAAACCACTACTATAAGTACTATTGCAAACCCATTCATATTATATTTTTGCATTATATCTACTGTATTCCAACTTTTCTATGGCAAAAACTCTTCAAAGAAAACCATAGAATCATCAAAACAAGCACATAACACAAAGAAAACATAATCTGTCAAAAACAGATCAATTTGTAGCAATCTGACTACTTCAAATACTTCTGTAACTCCACAAGTTCTAAACAATTAGGACGACGTGAATAATTTGTTTATTAATCTTCTTCAAAAAGAATAAACTCATAAGCACTTTTATGATAAAAAATGAAAAATATTTTAGTGAACGCAAAAGTTTCTATTTTTTAGCAAGATCAAATCAACTCTCGCCAAAATCATCCCAAAGGCCTTGCTTGGCACAAACACTAATTTAAACCACAGAAACACATCTAACCAGAGGTATAATTATTTATTTTATTGAAAACATAAAGAAAAGCAGAAACCAAAAATATATAAGTTGGGTTGCCTCCCAACGAGCGCTATCGTTTTACGCCCCTAGCTAGGCATAACGCATAGGATCTAAGTTTTGTCGTCTTTAGTTCTAGATCCATATGATGCCCTCATTATTGATTCATATGGTGGCCTAATTCTTGTTCTAGGGAAGGGTTCCATACCCTTCCTTAGTGGAAACTGAAATTTAATATTTCCTTCTTTCATATCAATTACGGCACCAGTAGTATGTAAAAGCAGTCTACCAAGTATAATTGGACAAGACGGATTGCAATCAATATCAAGAACAATAAAATATATGGGCACATAATTGCTATTTGCAAGAATAAGAACATCAGTAATTCTTCCCATAGGCTTTTCAATAGTAGAATCCGCCAAGTGCAAATTTAAAGAGCATTCTTCAATATCGGTAAGACCAAGCACATCACATAAACATTTCGGAATTGTAGAGACACTAGCACCCAAGTCACATAAAGCAAAACACTCATAATTTTTTATCTTGACTTTGATAGTAGGTTCCCACTCATCATGTAATTTTCTAGGAATTGAAACTTCAAATTCCAATTTTTCTTCAAAAGTTTCATCATGGCATCAACAATATGTTTAGTAAAAGCTTTATTTTGTTCATAAGCATGGGGTGAATTTATCATGGATTGCAACAAAGAAATACAATCAACCAAAGATCAACTATCATAATTAAAGTCTTTGTAATCCAAAATAGTGGGCACATCACTACTTAAAGTCTTGACCTCTTCAAACCCACTTTTATCAATTTTTCAACAAGATTTTCACCCTCCGAATCATAGGAATGCCTTCTAACTAAAGTTGACTCTTCTCCAGTCCCTTTTTCATCAATCTTAATTTTACTAAACAAAGAATCAATAGAAGAAACACCAATCATCTTAAGATCTTCATCACTTTTATGAAAGTAATCACTAGAAAATGCTCTTTCTAAAAGTTCTCTTTTAGCTCTAAGCATAGCGGTTCTTTTCTTAGTTTCATCCATAGAAACATAAAGAGCTTTAATTGATTATTCAACTTTAGGCACAAAATTTTTCATCTTGAGAGTTTCTACATCATGAGAAATTCTATCAATATTTCTAGACAAATCATCAACTTTATTCAACTATTCTTCTATCGAAGCATTGGAAGCTTTTTGAGTATTGGTAAATTTTTAATATTGTTCTCAAGATCAGAGGTGTTTCTATTATTATTATAAGTAGGATTACCATAGGAATTACCATAATTATTAGAGGAATTGCTAGGAAAAGGCCTAGGATTAAAATTACCTCTATAAGCATTCTTATTCAAATTGTTTCGCGAGATAAAATTCACATCTATGGCATCACTATTTTGCTCAATCAAAGTAGACAAAGACACATCATTGAAATCAATAGGAGCACTTTTATTAGCAACCAACTTCATAAGAGCATCAACTTTTTCACTCAAAGAATTTATTTCTTCTATGGAATTGACTTTTTACTAGTAGGAGTTCTTTCGGTATGCCATTGTGAGTAATTGACCATAATATTGTCTAGCAATTAAGTAGATTCAACAAAAACAATTCCATAAAAGTACCCCCCACAGCGGAATCTAAAAGATTATGAGAAACAAAATTCAAACCCGCATAAAAAATTTGTATGATCATCCAAAGATTTAGCCCATGAGTTGGGCGATTCCTTAGCATCAATTTCATCCTTTCCCAAGATTGTGCAACATGCTCATGTTCAAGTTGCTTGAAATTCATGATCTGGGTTCTAAGGGAAATAATTTTTACGGGCGGAAAATACTTAGTAATAAAAGCATCCTTGCACTTGTTCCAAGAATCGATACTACTGCGAGGCAAAGAAGAAAAGCAAATTTTTGCGCGATCTAGCAAAGAAAA
>NC_057795.1:48180253-48182171 GCF_018294505.1 Triticum aestivum
GATAGAACTTAGAATAATCATGACGATATCCAGGCAATGATCATTATATAGGCATCACTTACAAGATTACTAGACCGACTCCTTCCTGCATCTACTACTATTACTCCACACATCGACCGCTATCCAGCATACATCTAGTGTATTAAGTTCATGGAAAAACAGAGTAATGCAATAAGAACGATGACATGATGTAGACAAGATCTATTTTTGTAGAAATAGACCCCATCTTGTTATCCTTAATAGTAACAATACATAGGTGTCGTTTCCCTTTCTCTCACTAGTATCAAGCACCGTAAGATCAAACCCATCACAAAGCACCTCTTCCCATTGCAAGATAAATATATCAAGTTGGCCAAACAAAACCCAAATATCGGAGAAGAAATATGAGGCTATAAGCAATCATGCATATAAGAGATCAAAGAATACTCAGATAACTTTCATGTATAAAAACATAGATCTCAAAGTTCATCGGATCCCAACAAACACATCGCAAAGAGACTTACATCATATGGATCTCCAAGAGACCATTGTATTGATAATCAAGAGAGAGAGAGAGAGAGGAAGCCATCTAGCTACTAACTACGGACCCGTATGTCTACAAAGAACTACTCACGCATCATCGGAGAGGCACCAATGGACATGATGCACCCCTCCGTGATGGTGTCTAGATTGGATTTGGTGGTTCTAGACTCTGCGGCGGCTGGAATTGATTTTCGTCGACTCCGCTTGGGTTTCTGGAATATTGGGGTATTTATAGAGCAATGAGGTAGTGTGGGAGGCCAACGAGGAGGGCACAACCCACCGGGGCACGCCTGGGACCCCAGGCGCGCCCTGGTGGGTCGTGCTCTCCTCGGAGCTCCCCTCAGGTGCATTCTTGGCCCACTTGATGTCTTCTGGCCCAAAAAATCCACAAAAAGATTCGCTGCGTTTGGACTCCATTTGGTATTGATTTCCTGCGATGTAAAAAACATGCAAAAAATAGCAACTGGCACTGTCAATAGGTTAGTACCAAAAAATGATATATAAAATGACTATAAAATGATTGTATAACATCCAACAATGATAATATAACAACATGGAACGACAAAAAATTATAGATACGTTGGAGACGTATCAGAATCCCCAAGATTAATTCTTGCTCGTCCTTGAGTAGGTAAATGATAAAAATAGATTTTTTTGATGTGGAATGCTGCCTAACATGTTCATCACATAATATTTTCTTTATAGCATGGACATTTGTACTTTTATATGGTTCAAAGCAATAGTCTAGTTTTGACATGAAGACTTCAACACTGAAGCATACCAACAAGCAAAGTGTCTTTCAAAATATCAACACTAAAGCAAGTTATCCCTAGCCCATTATGCTCAACCATTGATCCATTCATGAAACACACTCGAATATTAGCTACACCCAATGCTCAAATACGATCATAGTGCCCCTTAGTTGGTGCTTTATAAGAGAAGTGGAGACTCAAATAAAAAATAAAAAATGCATAAAGTAAAAGAAAGGCCCTTCGCGGAGGGAAGTAGGGATTTGTAGAGGTGTCAGAGCTCAAAGCAAAAATTGAGAGATAAATACATTTTGGGAGGCATACTTTTCCCACCAACAAAAACGACTTATAGCTACCAACACTTTCCATGCTAGATACATCATAGGCGGTTCCCAAACAGAAAATAAAGTTTATTCATTTTTCCACCATTACTTTCACTTTCCATGGCTAACTCTATCCACGGGCGCCCTCCATACCAAAACTTTCCAATGAATTTATTATTTGACAACATAAAGTAAAATTCATTTTTCATTTCGGGACTGGGCATCCCTAATACCATTGTCGTACTCTCGTGCAATGACAAGTGAACACTCATCGTGAGAATAACACATCTAGCACGGAAAATATTGGCCACCCCTCACCGCCTC
>NC_057795.1:48222526-48243854 GCF_018294505.1 Triticum aestivum
TTATGTCCATGCATCCTCGCTGATTTTAGTCCGGTTTTCATGTTTTTCTTCCCTTTTAATTTTCCTTTTCTCTATTTGTTCTATTTTTTCCATTCTTTTCCTTTTTGGTTCCCTTTCGTAGATAAAGTGTAGCCATTTTTTGAAAATTAAATGATTTTTTCATTAAAATGCGATCTCTTTAAAAAAACCACAGTTTTTTAAAGGCGTGAACACTTCTAAAAATTACACAAGCTACTTTTAGATATAGGAACACTTCTTTAATTATGCGGGCATTTTCATGAATGTCGCCACTGTCTTTTAGCTATATGAACCTCTTTTAAAAATACACAAACATTTTTTCAATATATAAATTTTTCCCATATATAATTACATTCTGAAAATACTGAACATTTTTTAAAATATATGACATTTAAAATTGCACATATATAAACACTTTTTAAATTACAACACAAAGAAAAATTCTTATCATAAAACATCTTACATAGATAAAATAAATATACTATCTTGACTAATCTTTTGAAATTTATACTATTTTATAAAATCACATGAAGCTTTATGAACTCATCAATATGTTTACATTGATGAAATTAAGAGGGCCGGACTGCCCTAACAAAACATATCGGCCATCCCCTAAAGTCAACGTATGCTTCACTAGATTGTGAGCTTCAACATTCGAGCAACTAAATTCATGAATAAAATACATATAGTAAAAAAATTGAACTCTTAGTAATTTCTCGAGCAATTGCACCATAGCTGGCCGCGGTCCCTTTCTTATATCGTCGAAAACCACCTTGCAGTCTGACTCAAACTGGATCTACTGCACATAAAGATCATTTGCTAGTGCTACATACTCCCTCACAGCTAGTGCCTCCAAAGTAGTCGGGTCATCATATCTGTCGTGGAATTATCACGTCAGATGTCCTAATGAGAGGACTTAGTCGTGGAGCCATCACAACGAGATTAGCTGAAAGGGGTTAAACCGGACAAAAGGCACGGGGAGTTTATACTTGTTCGTCCCCTTGCGGTGAAGGTAAAAGCCTACGATCCAGTTGTGGTGGAATTGATGGGGTCTCGATGAGTAGGGAGCGAATCCGCTTTACCTGTCTCTCGAGTTATTGTTTCTTGTCCCTGAACCGCCGCCGGGTCGTCCCTTTATATACACAAGTTGACACCCGGCGGTTTACAGAATCCTGAGACCAGCTCATACATGTGTCTGGCTTGGTTTCTACCTTTCCCTATCTTAGAACACAAGTTACATATCTCATGGCGATTTATGTCTATGGGCCCTAATCCGCCCCTAGGCTCTGGGCCTCTAAGTCTCCGTAGTAAAGCGCCATACTCCTTGTCTTCATGGGCTTCAATACGGATGATTACTTGTGAGCATAATCCGGCCCCTCCTGGAGGGTTTATGCTCAGTAGTTATATCCCCAACATTAGGCCCCAGATTGATTTGAACCTGTTCATGTCAATCTTCAATACTTAGAAAAACTCCTTGAGCATCCTCGTATGAACCTTGTAAACCACCATGACATCATCTCCATATGAATTTGGTAAACCACCGTGACGTCATCCTCCAAGATTGTAGTAAATCTCCATGACGTCATCTGCATATGAAACTATAAATGCTTTCTTTTTATTAATGAACCTCTGAAAACCGAGGTGACAGCTATGTCACATATCCATTTTTTGGGTTCCTCGATTCTCGCGCCTGTCACTTATCCCTTCGCCTTATAAATAGGACCAAGGGTCATTCTTTCTTTTCCCCTTCGTACCCTTTTGCCTCGTTGTCTTCCTTGCGTCGCCCCAGTGCTCGAGCACAACCGCCATCGTCGACCTTCGCCTCTGCACCAACAACGGCCGCTGCATCAACCTGATCTGACCAGAGAAATGCGGCGCCTCTCCATTACTCCTTCAGTCTCTGTAAGTTTTCCTTCCTTCCACCTCAGATCTACCACTAGGGTTTCGGTGTTCTTCAGTGTTCTTGATGCTCTTGAACTTTGCTATCACATGGATCCTTTGATAAAACGCAACCTTTTTCCTGTGCGGCCATAGCTAGAACTTGTTTTTCTTCATCATAGCATCTCTTTGTCGTAAACAGATCCCATCTGGCCTTTAGTTGTTCCGCTGGCACCACTTAGGGCTTCTGAATTTTTCTCCTTTTTAAGACTGCGGTAGATCCAAATTATAATACCAACTTGTAGAACATGTTTGTGCAATACTTAGGAATTTTGTCAGATCTATAACTTCCACACCATTGTAGGCGGTTTTACCTTTAGAAGATGATAACCCGCCAGGTACCATTAGCCCTCTCTTAAACCACCAACTCAACCTCAATGTAAACAATCCGGTTTATCATGTATATATGCTTCAATTTCTTCTTCCTCTGTCCTTAGACCGGTTTATCTGCATTAGTCATGAATCTTTAAACCGGCATTGAACCTTTTTTTCCAGCTTTCCATTGAAATGGCAAAAACATTCTATGCTTGCAATTGGGTTCCTTCCCGGGTTACTAAAGAACAGTTAAATGGTCTTGTTTCCACTGGCGTTTTAGCTAAGAAGGAAGTCATAAATTGGAGAGTTCCCGGTCCAGAAAATCCTCCTGAGCCCAAGGATGGAGAGGTAGTTGTTTTTGCTGACCATCTGGGTCGCGGGTTTAGCCCGCCCGGTTCAAAGTTCTTTCATGATGTTCTTGCTAGCTTCCAGATCCGCCCTCAAGATATTGGGCCTAACTCTGTATCCAATATTTGCAATTTCCAAGTTTTTTGTGAGGCTTACCTGCAAGAAGAACCCACTGTTGAACTGTTTAGAGATTACTTCTATTTGAACCGCCGCACCGAGTTCACAGATGGGCCTAACATTGAACTGGGCGGGGTCTCAATCCAGAAGAGGAAAGATGTCAGCTTCCCTCATGCCAAGCATCGTAGTCATCCGAAGGACTGGAATCAAACTTGGTTTTACTGCCGTGATACATCTCCACCTGAAGAGAATCCTCTGCCGGGTTATCGTGCACACTGGCTTACCAGAGAACATCTAGTTCCTCAGCGACTGACTGCCAAGGAACGATCAAAATATGCCCCTCGGTTATCAAAACTCAAGGCTTTTGTTGCAAATGGTCTGACTGGCGTCGACTTCGTTCGGTGCTGGGTCTCTTGGAGCATTATGCCCTTAAGTCGGCGCCCCGGTTTAATGTGTGAATACACGGGGGATTTGAATGACCCTCGGCGTCATATTGACATCCAGCTCACCGATGACGAGGTCACTGAATTCGTCAAGAAGATGCTTGATGAACCAGTGGCGGTATGCAGCAAAGTAGGGCTTAGTTCCTTCTGTACTTCCAATAAACCGCCAGCTGTAAGAATTGCCTCATTTTTGTCTTAATCCGTCCCTTCTTAAATATTCCTTTATAATTTGTTGTCCATCTGTGCAGGGTGATGATCCGTTCTGGAAGAAGAAATCACAAGATAAACCGGCGAAGCTGCAAGATAAACTGGTAAGAGCACCTCGTATCAAGACCAGGGTTACAAAGAAGCCCGCAAAGAAAAGAACAGCCGAACCCTCTGACTTGCCCAATGATGAAGAGCTTGATGACCCGGAATCAGAGGTAGGACTTGACTCTCTTGGTTCTTTTTTCATACACCTCATTGACAATAATTATTATCAGGATGATGCGGAAGCTAGCCACGCTGGTGATGCAGAGGTAATTGTTCTATCCTCCGACTCAAATCATGTGCCAGGACCAAAACTCCGTCGAGCAGTCCGGAAAGTAAAACATTCACACCCTCTTGATTATTTGGATCCGCACTTTTCTTTGAAGTCATAGCAGCAAGAAGCTCGCCGCACAACTCGGCACAGTGGTCAAGTGGTTACCTCCTCCGGTTTACCATATTCTCTGGTCCGCAAACGCCATCAAGAGGTCTCTTGTTCTTCTAATACACTTTATCCCAAGGCGGGTTACTTCCGATATCCTCTTAATCCGTCTGATTCGAATTATCAGGGAACCTCCCATTCATCCTCCGGCGAGTCATCAGCCACACAGATGCCTCCACTCAACACCGTTCCTGGGTAAGCATACTATACTCAATTTTTTATGCCTTGCACTAGTTTATTGTACTAACCTCTACATTTGTTCTTTTTAGTGCTAAAGCCAGACTTAGCAAAAAAGCCAGCTGACTACACCAGCTGATGATAATCCGGCCACTGAACCTGAGAGGACCTCAGAGGCTCTTGATCAGAATGCTGACATTACTCTGGATGATCCAGTACCTCAGGGTCAGGATACTTTTGTTGAACCAGCAGAAATGAATCCAACGAGCCAGTCTGCTGACCCGCCAAGCCCGGCTACCAATCCACCAAGCCCAGCAAGGACATCTGCTAAACCGCCAAGCCCAGACAAGACTGTTGATGGCACCACAGATGATGTTGTGATTACCGGCTTTGGCCATACTACTCCTGGCAACCCTATCGCTTTATCAAAGCATAGTGCCAAAGAAGAATTTTCTGCTGTGGACAAGGGCAAGTGGAAAACAGATTTATCAAGCTATGCCCACCTCAATGCTCAGGACATTCACTCTGGATATTTAAATTGTCTGTATACAAGCTGCGACTATGAAGACAGTTTAGTAGGTCTAATGAAAGAGCGATATGAGGTAAATATACATTCCTTTGCACAAGTTTTTTTTCCTTAGGGCCTGCTTCAATTATCAACTCCAGTAGCCCCCAAGGGCCGGTTCATCAATGTAAATGTGAACCAGGACTTGTAGTAGAATGATATTGAATTTTGCTTGTGTAGCCCCCAAGGGCCGGTTTATACCTTTAGGATGAACTGGCACCGTTCTTGTCATGTAGTATCTGGTTTGTTGATAAAAACCCGATAACCTTGAATTGATCCGGTATGCATTAGCCCCCAAGTGTCAAGTATATAACTTGTTATGTGCTTGGGACTTAAAATATCAGTTGAGAAAAAGCAATCCGCATTAGCCCCCAAGTGCCAAGTGTATAACTTGTTATGTGCTTGGGACTTTCAAAAAAGTATTACCAACTTATTAACTGTCTCTTGCAGGCTGACTTGACCAACAAAGATTCTCAAATCACCGACCTCCAAGAAAACATCAAGTCCCAGCAAGCCGAAACTTCAAAGGCCAAAGAAGATCTGAAGGGCGCTTTAACAGCCATGGAACAATTGAAGGATGGCTTCAAAGGCGAACGAGCAGATTGGGAGGCTGAAAAAAAAACAACTTTGCTAAAGCGGGCGGAGGATGCTGAAGTGGCCCTTAAACCGGTGACAGAAGAACTGACTAACTTAAAGCGGAAAATCAACACTATGACCTCTGTTGTTTTTGGTAAGTACCCTCTTCCTGGGTTGTACTTAGACATCCTTGAAATATGCCGTTTTACCAACAATCTTGTAACCATTGCAGGTAGCCGTGTTGCTCATCTTGGTTCAGACATGCGCAAAAAATTGAAAGCTGCCTATACACTGATAGAGCAGTTATATACCGGCGCTCAACGGGTCATCTGCACAGCTTCATATAATAAACCGCCCCCAACTTCAATCAAGGACACATTGGCAAAGTTATCCATGACGCCTGCCCAGCTCATGGAGGTAAAGAGATCAACTGCAAGAGCCGGTGCTCTATCTGCATTGACTCGGGCCAAGGCCTGGATAGTTGATCTTGATCCGAAGGATATTGGAAACAGCTATCCCAGCCAAAAATAAGATGGGTCAGACTTTGACAATGACGCCCTCAAGGCTTTGACAAAGGAAATGCATCCACTTGCGAGTAAGCTGGCTGAGGATACTGATTTGTCTTTCCATCGGTCGATTTATGATGCAGACAATAGACGGATTGATGTGTCGGTTTATGAAGCGCAAAATCTTATCCCGCCAATCCGTAAGCATACTTATGCCCCTGATGTTGAACCGTCCGATCTTATAAGCGACGAAGCTGTCTTTCGAGCTTTATCTGGGATTGACTGGGCAACCATTAACTTCCAGCCACTGGGTGGGGAGGCGGAGGGTGAACCGGCGCAGGATGATCCGCAACCTTCACATCAACCTAAGGAAGAATCATAATCCGGAGGCCGGTTTAATTTTTCATGCCGAGATATCAGTAATAAACAATTATTATTTTGGGCGTCTGCTGCCTAATAATAGGCTAGTTTTAAACACTTGGTCTGCTATGCCATCGTGCATAGCCACTTTTCCTGATACTGTTAATCCGTCTTGATAATGCTATATTGACTTATGCTCCTTAGCGGTTTTATGCAATCATGTTTCTGCATATGATAAACTTAAAATTGCCCTGGCAGTTTACCGCCGGACGGGTTATGATACCCAATATAAATCCAGGGTTTATAACCAAGGCTGTAGTAATAAAAAATAATAAAATATGAATTATATCATACCTGTGACCTGGAATCACATTTGTTGATTATATCAACTTTATTGTAGTAAGGGTGATAACTCCCACCATGTTGTGCTGGTTTATGATGAAGCCATGCCGGGTTACAACAAACACCGCATGATCATGCTGGTGACTTATAGTCAAAGCCAGACCGGTTTAACAAATACCAGATTAAAATTGATAATGCACTGACAACTTATAGTTGAAAGCCAAGCCGGGTCAATTGACACTAGTCATCATATAAGTTTGCACTTGGCAACTTTAAAAAATAGTCCGAGTTAGCAAGTACCGAATTGAATATAAACCTCATTGAAATAAACATCAAAAAACAAATATTTGCAAATAAAATATGTAAAAAAGATGAGGCTTTTCATGGGCTGTCAGGCCACTGAGTTTAACCATTTGACAGAGCCTTTTAAGATGGACCACACATTAACCAATCGTCGTTTTAACTTTGACAAGTTCAGGGTCAATATAAGATTGACTTGACAAACGTTCGGCGGGTCATACCAGGATTACCTGGGCTGAGTGACTTACTTGATGAAGGCAGGTTAACCCGGGGTTTTAGGTGAATACACCTGGCTTCCAAGCCTGACTTTTATAGCCTATTACAAGGTGTGGATTCTTTGTTCTTGTAGAAGCAAAGATCCCCCAGGCAATATTTTGAGCCGTGCTCAGTAAGCGCCTATGTTTGAGTTATGCTTTGCAATAAAACTCTCTTTGGCTCCGTATAATACTCTGTATTAAGCCCCCAAGCTTATATTTGAGCTATGCTCATTTTTTTGTTGCTTTATAAGCCCGATCAATGGACAATCAGAACTCCGCTTTACAAGCAGAAGCCCCCATGTACCCAAAAAAGATATATAAGACGAACGACAGAGGGCCCGCTTTAGCAAGGATGCCGGTTTATTTATTGATCATAATATGTACATTGTCAAAAATATATAACATGATAGGAGCCTATGGCTCAGGTATAGTAAGGCCGAAGATGAGCAATATTCCATGGACGGCAGGTCTCCTCCTCCGACTTGCGTGAGTCTTTGTGCTCTCGAACATCGATAAGGTAGTATGACCCATTGTTCAGATTCTTGCTGACCACAAAGGGCCCTTCCCAAGGTGGGAATAACTTGTGCATGTCAGTTTGATCTTGGATAAGCCGGAGCACTAAGTCGCCTTCCTGAAAAGCTCTGGTTTTAACCCGGCGGCTGTGATAACGCCGCAGGTCTTGCTGATAAATCGCCGAACAAGGTGCTGCAATATCCCGTGTTTCATCTAACAGGTCCAATGCATCTTGGCGTGCTCTTTCATTGTCCGCTTCAACATAAGCTGTCGCTCGGGGCGAGTCATGGCGAATATCACTTGGGAGAACTGCTTCTTCTCCATAAACCATGAAGAAGGGTGTATAACCCTAGATCTATTGGGGGTGGTATTAATGCTCCATAATACGGAAGGCAACTCTTCCACCCAACAACTCGGCGTCCTCTGCAAAGGGACCATGAGCCGGGGCTTGATACCCTTCAGGATTTCTTGATTAGCTCTCTCTGCTTGACCATTAGACTGGGGGTGAGCCACTAAGGACACATCAACCCGGATGTGCTCACGTTGACAGAACTCTTCCATAGCACCCTTGGAGAGATTCGTGCCATTATCTGTTATAATGTTGTGTGGAAAACCAAAGCGGAAAATCACCTTTTTCATGAATTGAGCCGCCGTGGCCGCATCACATTTGCTTACTGGCTCTGCCTCCATCCACTTAGTGAATTTATCAACCGCCACTAGAAGGTGGGTCTTCTTATCCTTGGACCCCTTAAAAGGCCCAACCATATCCAGCCCCCAAGTTGCAAACGGCCAGGTGATTGGAATCACCCTCAATTCCTGGGCCGGAACATGAGCTCGGTGTGAAAACTTCTGACAGCCATCACACTTCCTGACCAGATCCTCCGCATCAGCATGAGCTGTTAACCAGTAAAAACCGTGTCGGAAAGCCTTAGACACCAAGGATTTTAAACCGACATGATGACCGCAATCTCCTTCGTGGATTTCACGCAAGATCTCACAGCCTTCTTCAGGAGAAACACAACGCTGAAACGCCCCTGAGACACTGCAATGGTGTAACTCGCTATTGACAATAGTCATGGACTTGGACCGCCGGATTATCTGTCTGGCCAGAACTTCGTCCTCGGGTAACTCGCCCTGGGTCATATACGCTAGGTATGGCACTGTCCAATCAGGGATTGCATGAAGAACCGCCACTAATTGAGCCTCCGGGTTAGGAACAGCCAGATCCTCCTCCGTTGGTATCATTAAACAAATGCAGAAACACTTAAAAAAATCCATGCTATCTCTGCATAATGCTCCCACCGCACCAAGTTTACAGGCCTCACCAAGTTGGCCCATGTAAAGTTATCTTGCTGCGATCCGATGCTAGCGCTTGCAAGCTCCTATTCCATGCTAGATGCACGGAGTCACCCCAATAGTGTGGACACCTTGCGCGGGCTTTTTCGTTGAGAGAAACCACTCACTACTGCTTACTTCCCGTAAATCAAGTCGCTACTATTTGTTTATGAAAAAACCAAATGGTGTTGTTTGGTTTAAAAAACAGTTTTTGACGATTTTAAATGACCATGAATTCAAACAATAGTCATAAAGTGCACATGTGTTAATGAATTTTTAAAATATTTAGCATTTACAAAAATCATGATTTTTTGTAAATCACTAATTTAAAGTATGTTTAATGATTTTGAATGTACATAAATTCAAACAACGTTCAACATTTCAAAAATTATTCAGAAAATTTAGAAGTATCAATATATATCTTAAAATAAATCATGTCTTAAAATTTTAAAACAAAAAAAACAAAGGAAAAACCCAAAAAAGTCGAAAAAGATCTAAGTCAGAATAAGGAAAATGAAGGAACGAGAGGAAAACCACACCTGTAGAAACCCTACTCTCAGCATTGCGCTTCAAGGCGAAGAAAATATAAATAGGCCGAGAGCCGAAGGAGACCGGGGTATTCGAGTTGTTCTGTTGCAAAATGCTTGTCTCACTCTCCACCGTGTGATTATGATCAAACGGCCGCTAGCTTCCCTCCTTGGAGTCACACATTGACCACGTACGCTGGGCCGTCCCCTCTCCCCCAGCCGGAGGAAGCTTCCAGAACCTTCAGCCGGAGCAACGGAGCGCGAGACATGGTGGTGCTGCACGTGAAATCGTCGACCTCCTCCTCGTCCTCGTCCCCGTCCCCGCCCCCGCCGGAGGTAGAGGAGGAGATTGAGTTCCTGTACGAGTGCGCCGCCACCGCCGCCGTCGCGGACGTGGCGGCCGCGCTCGCGGGCACCGCCGGCCTCCAGGCCCGCGTCCTCTCCCTCTGCCGCCGCCTCCGAGGCGAGTGATAGAATTTCCCGTCGCCGCGTCGCGCTAGCCGCTGCCTGCCACGGGCGAGAGATCGAATTCGGACTGACACGCTGCTGTTCTTGTTGCGGTTGCAGAGAGGTGCCCGAGCGGCGAGCTGGAGAGGGCTCTGTCGGAGGCCGAAGCCTACGCCTCCAAGGTATAAAGGCCTTCTCGAATCGGTTCAGTATTTTCTCAACTCAGATGCCTGGATTCGTTCCAGTTCTGTCGATTTGTTCGCGGGATTGAATTCGGAGTATGATGTTCTGTAGCGAGAGGCTTCAGGTGTGGATCGATGTCGATAGCTAGTACAATTGATTGAGTGCATCAGGCTTAGAACTGAGCTCCATGAAGGGGGGAATTGTACAAATGTGTGATTTTGTTACTTGTACTGCCCCTGCCTACTGGTGTGATGAACTTATGCTGCTGCTACATCATTCATGTACATTGTACTGAATTTACTGAATAGGATGATTAGCTGAGGTTGCACCAGCCAATAAGAATTAATGAGTTCTTTTATTTATTGTATAATTTTTATGTTGACACTGAAACATGGTTTGTTTTAATGGAGCTTAGTGTCTGGGAAGGAGTCATGTGTGTATACTTGTGAATGAACCGGTCCCGCTACTGTCTATGGCGCTTTGGCATGCAGTTTAAAGGGCTTGTAGACATTTGTTACATTAACAAGCGAAACCATTGATTTTTTTTTGTTTGAATAACGATCATTTCAGAACTTTTATTTAGTCTTCAAGAAAATGGAGATGATGAAAAGCTAGCTTCTGCTATGTCACAGACCATCGACAGTTTGCTACATAAAGGCCGCTGGTTTGGCCTAGAGTTTCTTAGCGCGTTCCTGCGTTTGCTTATTTGGTAGCCAGAACTTTCGTGTTTTAGGAGTCTTGTACATTGGTTTGACTTCCCTCTCAGCTACATCGTGTAATAATTGTTTCTGAACATGCCCATGTAATTTGCTTCGTTCTTGGTCAGTATTTCCAGATTGGGAAATGAAAGCTAAATTAGCCCTTGCCTTATTATTAATCAAACAAAACTCTTTAAGAATTGATATATCATGATAGTCCTTGCTGAAATGTTTCGGTTGAAGAGTTGAGACTTGAGATCTATACGAATCTTATTCCAGGTACAAGTACGTCATAACAAATTCGTGTCCCCTCGTGCTCTAAGGGAACATATCAAGAATATTGAAAAGACAGCTGCTAATGCTCTAGCAGACAATTCGGAGGCCCTCTGTCCGCAACATCCAAAATCAGGTAACGCGAATGAGTTTAGATCCCAGAGATGCAAATTTGCGAAAACTGTAATGTAGATACAGTATTCCTGGAGAAAGGCTGAATTCCACAATACATAGGTTATTCTGTATATTTCCTGGTTTCATTGAGCTATCTGAATCTCTTAAAAGCGTATCAACCTTTATTCAACTTGACAAAGTTTCCTTTAGAATTTGAATTTATTTCTCCATTTTCTCTGGAACGCGGGATATCCTCTTCTTAGTATTTAATTCGTTCTTGTAAACAATATCCAGATGAAAAGCGTGACAGCATACAACTTTGGTGGGCTGGAAAAGAGCTAGCTATGGATAAGAAGCTATCTGACTATATTGGTGTTAATGACAAAACAAAGGTAACACACAACTGTATTGCCCATGACATCTGCTTCAGTTTGTGATTGATTTTTTTTACTAACATTGTATTAATCTATGCAGATTGTCATCAGGCTAAGCCTCCCAACGAGCCTTTAGTGTGGTCCTGTCGGTCGTTGATATTGCCTATTACTCCCTCTGTATCAAAATACAAAACATTTTTTTATACTCCCTTTGTATCAAAAAAGAGTATTGAAAAACGTCTTATGTTTTGATAGAGGGAGTAGTGATTTTTTCTTTTGAGTAGTATATGCATTTATGCAAATTAGGCACATGTAAGTTGTTTGCATTTTCGTGAGAAAACAAACAGGCACCATCTTCAGCTTCATGTACCAATAGACAACATGTATCAACAGGTTAAAACAGTCACAGTATAATCACTGAATGTTTCATTGTACAATGTTCAAAGGTATTTCTGGGCATCAAGCTGTGAGTGAGTAATACATTTGATCATGATTCAACTCTGTGTGTACAATAAGACTAGCTAAGAGAGAAAATTGCATTTCCTGCTAAATGATCATCACTCGTATGATCTTTTGAAGCTGGGAGGAGTATGCAATCTGGTGGTAGACAAACTCATTGTGCAAATTGCTTGTTATTCAGAATGGTGCCCTGATTATATTTTCTCGTGTCCAGAGAAGTAGTCCAACTTATCTAGCATTGCAGCAACTGCCTACATGATGGCCCCGCCTGAACATGTCTGCACCGTTTATCTTCAATCTGGTTCAACTTTTGCTGTTGTATTTAGCTTGCTTGTCCTCACATGGATGTCTCTTGAGCTCCAATGAACAAACACGCTCTGAGCAGCAAAAAGTGAAGCATTTTTTGGGTATCTAGGTTTCTTATCACTGAGCAGATAGACTGTGCCACATTGCAGGAAGGCTACAGGCATCTTAAGCAGGTGCTTTTTATCCCTTTCTTAGTTCTTGATTTTACATTTGAGTAAATTTTGCTTACCATTAGTGCCATATATTATAGAAAAACATGTGTGCTTCTGTCGAAGGCCAAACCAAAATGTGTGGTACTCCTATAATTGTTGGCAAAATACACTCAAGGTTCTGTGAAATTCGTTCTGGATTGAGAAACCAGAGAGTATGTGCATTGCTGCAATCATGGAGCTGTCCATCGTGAGATTATACACGTGACATATGGCCGGTGCCTTGTCTGAATGCAACTCTTGGCGTTTGCAGACGGAGGAGTCAGGACTCAGGCAAAACCTACACTGTTCAGGATTCAGCAACCAGCCAAGGAACATATCAAGAATATTGAAAAAACAGCTGCTAGTGCTCTACAAGAGACTTCAGAGGCCTTGTGTACACAACATCCAAAATCAGGTAACAAGAGTGAGTTGAGGTACCAGAGATGCAAATTTGCGAAAACTGTAATTTAGATAAAGTTGTCCTGGAGAAAGACTCCACAATATATAGGTTATTTTGTATATTTCCTGGTTCACTGAGCTATCTGAATCTCTTAAAAGCATATCAACCTTTATTCCTCCATTAGAGTTTTAATTTATTTCTCCATTTTCTTTGGAACACGGGATATGCTCTGCTTACTACTCAATTCGTTCTTGTAAACAATATCCAGATGAAAAGCTTGACAGCATACAACTTTGGTGGCCTGGAAAAGAGCTAGCTATGGATAAGAAGCTATCGGACTATATTGGTGTTAATGATAAAACAAAGGTAACACACAGCTGTAGTGCATGACATCTCCTTCAGTTTGTGATGGATATTTTTTTTCTCTAACATTGTATTAATCTATGCAGATTGTCATCAGGCTAAGCCTCCCAATGAACCCTTAGTGTGGTCCTGTCCGTCATTGATATTGCATAGTAGTGAATTTTTTGCAGTTTATGCAAATTATCCGCTTGTACGATGTTTTTCATTTTTATGAGAAAGCAGGCAAGCATCCTCTCAGCTGTATGTACCAATTGACTACCTGTATCAACAGCTTAAAACCATGAATGTATAGTCATTTAGTGATTCCAATAGTACTATATTCAAGTTATTTGTGGGCATCAAGTTGTGACTGCGACACTTGAGCATGATTCAACTTTGTATATGCAATAAGACTAGCTGAGAGAGAAGATCGCATTTCCAGCTAAGTGATCATCACTCGTATGATTATTTTTCAAGCTGAGAGTATGGAATTAGATGGTAAACTCATATCTGCAAATTGCTTGCTATTCAGAATGGTGCCATGATTAGATTTTGTCTGCGTCCAGAAAAAGTAGTCCAACTTATCTACCATTGCAGCAGCTGCCTACAGGAGGGGGGGCCCTGAACATGCCTGCATTATTTATCTTCAATCTAGTTCAACTTTTGCTCTTGTATTTAGCTTGCTTGTGCTCATGTGCATGTCTCTTGAGTTCCATTGAACAAACACGCTCTGAGCAGGAAAAAGTGAAGCATTTTGGGGCATCTTGGTTTCTTATCAGTGATAGCCTACGTACCATATACCAGGAAAGTTGCAGGCATCCTAAGCAGGTGCTTTTGATCCCTTTCGTAGTTCATGATACCGTATTTGAGTGCATTTTGCTTAATACTCCCTCCGCCCCAAAATAAGTGTCTCAAGTTTAGTACAACTTTGTACCAAAGTTAGTACAAAGTTAAGACACTTATTTTGGGACGGAGGGACTGTTTGTTACATGTGTTACTGAAAAATATGTGTGTTTCTGTCGAAGGCAAAACTTTTACTCCCATGGTTTATTCATTTCAAAATACCTATGGTTCTGTGGAATCAATTCTTGATTTGGAAACCAGAGAGTATGTGCATTGCTGCAATCATGGAGCTGTGCATTGTGAAATTGTACACGTGACATATGGCCGGTGCTTGTCTGAATGCAATCAGAGGAGTCAGGAATCAGGCAATGCTACTCATGGGAAACCAGCACTGTTCAGCAACCGGCCAAATGTATGGTTTTGCCATGTCTCTCTGTCTCTCCCACTAAGGTTAACCTCTACTTGTGCGAGGAAATATATTAACCTGTAGTGCTGATGTTGGAATTCAACAGGTGTGGGGAAGATGGCGCCTCTCTGTCCACAGGTATTAAATCCTGTTTTGTCTGATCCCCTGTCTTATACCTGTAGAAATTCTTATGGCGAGATCTGTCCGAATTTTATTCCAGGTACAAGTACGTCATAACAAATTCGTGTCCCCTTGTGCTCTAAGGGAACGTAATACAGCTGCTAATTCTTTACAAGAGACTTCGGAGGCCTTTCCTGTCTGCAACATCCAAAATCAGGTAACACGGACGAGTTCAGATAACAGAGATGCAAATTTGTGAAAACTGTAACGTAGATATGGTTGTCCTGGAGAAAGACTGAACTCCACAATAGATAGGTTAATTTTTATATTTTGTAGTTTGAGTGAGCTATCATAATCTTTTAAAAACCTATATCAACCTTTATTCAACTTGACAAAGTTTCCCTTGAGAATTTAAATTTATCTCTCCATTTTGTTTGGAACACGGTATCCTGTGCTTATCGTTCAATTCCTTCTTGTCAACAATATCCAGATGAAAAGCATAACAGCATACAACTTTGGTGAGCTGGAAAAGAGCTAGCTATAGATAAGAAGCTATCTGGGTATATTGGTGTTAATGACAAAAAAGAGGTAACACACAGCTGTAGTGCATGGCATTTGCTTCAGTTTATGATTAGTTTCTTACTACTTTGTATTGAATTATGCAGATTGTTGTTGCTAATTATTCGCATGTAAGCTGTTTTTCATTTTCACGAGAAAACAAGCAAGCAAGCATCCTCTTCAGCTGTGTGTACCGATTGACAACATGTATTTGTGGGCATCAGGCTGTGAGCCATACATTAAATCATGATTCAACTGTGTTCTGTGCAATAAGACTAGCTAATAGAAAATTGCATTTCCTGCTAGATGATCATCACTCGTGTGATATTTTGAAGCTGGGAGTATGGAATCAGATGGTAGACACACTCGTATCTGCAAATTGCTTGTTATTCAGTGCGGTGCCCTGATTCAGTTTTGTCGTGTCTAGAGAAGTAGCCCAGCTTATCTAGCATTGCAGCAGCTGCCTACATGATGGGGGGCCCTGAACACCCCTGCACCATTTATCCTCAATCTGGTTCAACCTTTGCTGTTGTATTTAGCTTACCTGTCCTCACATGCATGTCTCTAGAGCTCCCAATGAACAAACACACTCTGAGCAGCAAAAAGTGAAGCATTTTTGGGTATCTAGGTTTCTCATCACTGATAGACTATGTACCACATTGCAGGAAGGTTGCAGGCATCTTAAGCAGGTGCTTTTGTAGTTGATCATTTTATATTATTTTACTTTTTACGGACATACTTTAGTGATATAAACGCTCTTATATTTCTTTACGTAGGAGGGAGTAATATGGAAGGATATGTGTTTATGTGATTCTGTGAAAGGCGAAACACAACGTGGGGTACTCCTATAACTACTGGCAAAAAAATACTTGAGGCTCTGTGAATGTGAAGTCCATTCTGGACTGAGGAACCAGAGAGGATGCGCGTTGCTGCAATCATGGAGCTTCCAGTGGCGAGATGAGATTATACACACACGTGACATATGGCCGGTGCCTGTCTGAACCCAACCCTTGGCGTATGCAACCGGAGGAATCAGTCAGGACTCGGGCAACGTCGCTCGTGGGAAACCTACACTGTTCAGGACTCAGCAACCGGCCAAGGTATGGCTTTGGCATGTCCCCCTCACTGAAAGATTAACCTGTCCTTGTGTTAAAAAAAAGATTAACGCGTAGTACTGACGCTGGAGACTTAACCTGTGGTAGTACTGATGTTGGAATGCAACAGGTGTGTGGGGGGAAGGATGATGGCGCCTCTCTGGCTGTCCACAGGTATTAATCCCGTTTTGTCTCATCCCCTGTCTTCTACTGTACTACTACCCGTAGAGGGAAAAAAATGCCTGCCTGCCTGCACATAATACAGTATAAAATTACCGCCCTAAGTGTCACATGAGACTAGGTAGTAAGTTTGTTGCTTCATGGGGCATTGAAGCCCGCCTCTGTCCTGTCCTGTCCCGTCCCGTCCTGCCTTGCAGTTAGTTGCATTTCACTGTGCTGCTTGTCTAGCCTACCACCACTACTGCCATCAGCACGATAAACAAGCATATCTCGGTCCATGGGTTCAGTGAGATGCCCGTATTACATTATGCGTTCTCTCCATAACTTTGACCCCTCGGTCAAACCGTCTGCCACCCCTGTCGTTCTCCTACTACAATGCATTGAAAATAACCAATGTTGTGTTGTACCAGATGCTAGCAAGCAACCCAACAGTGGCTCCATTGTTCCTCTGCTTCACCCCTGCCGCCTCCATGGTATTTTCACTTTTTTCAGGCTTGCAAATACGCCGGTGGCCGAAAAACAATACTTACAGTACAAGCAGCGGCACTTGGGTCTACTGTTTCTGGATGCTGATTCCGCGCTTTGGGTCCGTATCTGTGCGTGGCCTCGCTCGCTGGAGCCCAGGAGGAACCGAGGAAGGAAGCAATCATTCTGCACGGCCGGCTAGCCATGGATGGGCTCGCGCACACGAACCAAAGCGGCGAGCGCTGCTGCCAGCGCAAGTGGAGGGGGAGGCCCCTTTTGCAGCGGTTTGTTGCGATTGGAAATCTCTCTCCAGCTTTTCCCCTCCGCCCGAGCAACAGAAAGGCGAGGCCTTTTTCCGAATGGCCACCGGGAAGGAAGATTCCCTCTGCCTGCGTTAGGGTTTCGTTCGCTCGCCCCATGCGGTCCGGTTCCAAGATGCTGCTGTTAACTGTCACTCGGAGATGGACGGTGAAAGGAGGGGAATCTCCCGTGCGCTTTGTGTTTTCTCTCCTTGGCTCCGGCTCGTGCTCGGCCGGGCCTGTGGTGGTGGTGGTTGTTGTGGTGTGCTTGCGTTGCGTGACAATGACACGTCCCGATCAGAAGGAGATGGAGGACAAGCCGTGGTGGAGGGGAGGACTGGGGAACTGGCAATCATCATCACAAGCCAAGGCTGCGAGCCTTTTGGCCACCCTATTGTGCTGTGTGGCTTTGTCAGTGACTCACCAGCGCCCTATGCAGCATTGCTTGCTACCTTCCAACTGTTCCAGGTATCTCTCATACAATACATAATTAGTTTCCAACAAACAAATAAAGCTAAGTATCTCTGGTAGGACACAATCCCAAAAGTTCAAATGATTTCTTGAGTAGTACGTACTAGTTACAATGCCCACATTGTAGTTTTTAATTTGCAACAGTGTACTTTGCAGTAGTTTATGCTTGGCTATTCCTTTTGGATGTGCAGATAGGAGTATAGGACGGTCATCTAACCATCTTCACCACAACAAAAAGCTTTGGATGATTTCTACTCCATTGGCCGGCCATGTGTAAGCTCAAAGAAAAGCAATCATTTTCCATGGGAGTGGTACATCAAAGAACCATGGGAGTGGTACATCACAGAGCCTTTGTTTTGAAGCCAAGGCATGGCGAGATGCAGCGTGGAGCAGAAGTTGGCAGAGGCATGGAGATCGAGCAATGTGTGCGAGGTAGGTGAAATCATGCATGACCCTAATTTATAACACCAGATTGGAATGAATATTTTGCACAGGAGAGGGTATGGTCAAGTAGTGTGTACTTTGAGTGGAATCAAATCTGCCACCAAGTCAGTGCCACCCTAGCACACCATTCATCAGCACAGCGCCGTACGCTCACCCCTGCCCCCACACACAATAGTTTGTTCACTCAATGTGGTGTAGCAATGCCATATGATGCTTCCCAGTCCCAGCAACACTTGTCAAGATCAATCAATGGTGGAAGCATTCTTGATCTTTTAGTCACACAGCTAGTAGTAGAACAGAGCTTCTGATCCATTCACATGAATGAAGAAGAGATGAACATGGACAATAAAGGCAAAATCAAAGAGAAGTTCTTGATTCCTCACAAATAATTCACAGGCACATTGCTCATCTTCACAAACATTTCCCCCCACAAAAGCAGAAAGAAAGAAGGGAGAAAAAATAAAAGAAAACATTCGAGGCTCATCCCCTGCACATCTCCTGCCTCTCTTGCGAGGATTCGTTGGCGGCGGCGGCGGCGACGGCCACGGCGGAGGTGGAGATCCTGGGGGTGTTGGCCACGGAGTAGAACACCACGCCGCTGGCGCTCTTCCTCCCCTGCTGCAGCAGCTGCTGGTGAGACCGCTTGCAGTGGGCAATGGCGCCCTGGATGGCCCCCTCCTCCGACCCGGCGCTGCTGCTCCGCTTCAGCACCGGCATCGTCGCCGCCCTCGGCCGGAGGAAGAACCGCTCCGCGTTGCCGCAGGACGGCGTCGACGAGGAGGAGGACGAGGCGGACGACGAGCAGAGCGGCGAGGTCCCCGGCGGCGCCGTTGCGGCCGCCTTCGTCGCCACCACCAGGCGCACCCTCCGGATGATGCCGGAGAAGGACCTGCGGTGGCTGCAGAGCTCGTCTTGGTCCAGCAGGCTCGCCCGCTCCCTCCCGCAGCCGCCATTGCCGATGCCGAGGTCCCCTGCCTTGGCGAGGAAGAGGGACTTGATGTACTCCCTCGACGTCCACCGCTTCATCAGCTTCAGCCTCTTGGACCAAGAGTACCTCTTGGCGCCCGCCTTGCCGTCGCCGCCGTCCTCCACATCCGCGCCCGCGCTCGCGCTCACACTAGGCGGCGCCGCCGCTACGGCCGCCGGCTTGATCTCCGGCACATTCACCTGCTGCTCCTGCAGCAGCTTCTGCACGAGCTGCAGCCGCGGGGGCAAGTGCAGCGGCAGGAGCTTGCCCCTGTAGAACAGCTCGTCCGCCGGCGACGCGTAGGCCGCCTCCTCCCTACGCCTGGACACACCAGCGCCGCCCCCGCCGGCGCTCTGGAACTCGAACTCGAGGAGCGCGCATTTGGGCGAGGAGGCGGAGAGGTCCATGTCGATGTAGTCGTCCTGGACGACCATGGTCGGGGCCCTCGCCATTGCCACACCGGAATCTGCAACCTTTGGGTGGGGTGGGGAGAGGCCAGACCAGACGGTTTATAGGGTTTTGGTTTGGGGGCCGGAGCTGTGGGAGTCTGTGACGTCGGGGTTGGTTAGGTATAGGTAGAGGAGGAACGCAGCACCACAAATGCAATCGCAGAGCAGGGGAGGGAGACAGTAATGGGGTGAAGTTATTGGGGGAGCGAGGCATGGGGCTCCGCTGAGGTGGCGCTGGAGGCTCTGTCTCTCTTTATGTAGAAAATTGGAAATGTCTCTGCCTCCATCGTCTCGCTCTGCTTGGCTTGTTATTTTTGTCCTTTCAACTTTGTGCTTATACTAGTATATATACTGAACTTTGTTTTCGTAGACCTCTGAGCAACTTCCTAAAATATCCTTGCAGTAGCGAAGCTAGCAGGGTGTGGTGTAGCTATTTTGATTAATAAAATCAGAAGAGTATTCATTTTTTAGCTTGTATGTACCCCTAATGTACAGTCCAGAGGCAGTGGAAGCAGTGGCGAGAAATGTTCCGTCTAATGGCAAGTCCCATCCAATTCAATTCGGCCAGGGTACCAAGAAATGTTTCCAATGATCCATCCATCTGCTCCGCTGCCGCCCAAAGACCATGATGTGACGGTATGATAGGCGCAGCAAGCAAAGGGCGGCAAGCAGAGGGAGGACGC
The DNA here is from genome assembly GCF_018294505.1 of Triticum aestivum. Classification (NCBI taxonomy): domain Eukaryota; kingdom Viridiplantae; phylum Streptophyta; class Magnoliopsida; order Poales; family Poaceae; genus Triticum; species Triticum aestivum. The sequence continues at coordinate 48,242,618 of NC_057795.1, forward strand.
CGCGGTAGCGTCCGGTGATAGGTAGTAAAAAAAGCGGTCAAAAGACGGCCAGGACTGAGCAGTTTTTAAGACGGCACGCCGGAGTAGATGAGATGAGGAGCACCACCACCCGCTGGACGGTGAGCTTTTCTTTTCTAGTACTACGTACTACACAAAGCTCTCCCCCCTCTAGCAGCAGCAGCAGCGCACTGCACACCGCATCATGGCCTCGCCGTTTTTCTACCGTCTTTTACTTATCTCTTGATGGGCCTTCATTGTTCTCGGTGTACCTCCGGGATGATTGGCTCTTTGCGAGCTTTTTAATGCGGTAAGTAATTTTTGGAGTGGTGTGGCGGAGAAAAGTTGCGGGAAGGGGGCAGGGCATTCATGCGGTCACAAGGCTGGGAGGGACAATGCCGCAATGGTGGCTTGGTTTAGTTTGACCGGCCTTTGGCCTTGGTCCAAAAGAGGGTTGGAGGTTCAACAGTGGCTCGGTGAGGAGCTCGTGGACCGAAGGGGTGGGGGGGTCTGGGTATGCGTGCGCTCTGCAGGCAGGGCTTGTGTGTAGCCAGGCAAGTGAGCTGCGTGAGTCGCTCCCACATGAACCATTTGTTAAGTAGGCCATCGTTATTTACTGCTAATGACCATTTGGTCTAGTATTATCTTTATGAAAAGGAAGCAGTAGGATAATCGTTTCCCTCTTGTTTCACCAAGCAATTCGTCTGCAGAATGTTTTTTCAATGGGAAAGTATCTTGCCAGGGGACAGCGCATGTATTTTGTTTGGTCAAGACAAAAAATTAAGCCCACCTACAAGCTTCTCCTGTCGACGCTCACCGCCGGCCTCAACGAGGACTTCGGCAACGCCGCGTCCAATCTCAGCCTCATGGCCAACCCCACCTACGAGCGGGCGGTGGCCTATCTTCGTCATGAGGAACGGCGGATGAAGAACCTCCGTACCCGCGCCGCTCACACTGCCCTCGCCGCCGGCCTCTCTCCGACTCCACCACCACTGGTGCCTCGTCAGCCGGTCCCCATGCAGCACCCCCCTCCGCAGCCGGTGCCTCAGCCGCCTCAACCGCCGCACAATGGCGGGAACGTCGTGAATCGCCGTCGCGGCCGCGGCGGCCAGCGCCAAGGAGGAGGGAAAGGTGGCGGCGGCGGCCAACCCCAGTAGCCCCGCTACGTCGGGCAGCATCCCCCGCCACCCTGGGCCGGCGGCTACAACCCCTGGACGGGGGTCGTCCATGCTTATAGCAT
>NC_057795.1:48244187-48246877 GCF_018294505.1 Triticum aestivum
CTAGGGAAAAGCCTAGTAGCAGCGCGGGTTTTAGGCCTGTCAGTAGCGCGGGCTGGAGCGCTACTGATACGGCGCTACAGCTAAAGCTTAGCAGTAGCGTGCCTCAACCCACGCTACTGCTAAATCGACTGAGTAGTAGCGCTTTCCCAGAGGAGTGCTACTAGTAATTAGTAGTAGCGCTTCTCCCTGCCCGCGCTACTACTATTATTTCGTATTTTATTTCTTTTTATTTCATGTTGTATTCATACACCTCTACACAAGTTTTCATACAACAGGAATTTAGAGATTGTTTTTACATCATAATAAGTTATTACATCACGGGGTGAAAAAACCGCGGTTCTTTCACCCAATGATATAATAAATATCATCATCATCATCATATCATTAACAACTTATCATCATAATACATCATTGTCAATATAACAGCTCCTCAAGATCATCATTTTCATCGATGACATCACATAGCAAATTGGTCACTAGTCGTAATCACAAGTATTCCTCATCATCAACTCTAACACACTATACCACATAATAAACATATTGTACCTCATAGGACCTACTACATTCTCTTAGGACCTACTACATTCTCTAAGGTAAAATAGCAAAAAACAAGATAGCCTCTGACTCTCCATTATGAAGAATGGAGATTATCATGTCTCCAATTCTTGTCTTTCGCTTAATGTTACTTCCAAGAACCTCCTTGCGAATGTCCAAACATTTTTCCATTCTTTGATAAGCATGTGTTCACCGGTTTTAGAAATCCGATATGCACAGGTGAGCTCCCTAGATTGACCTAGTAGTATGTTCAGAACTCTGAGGCGATCATTCAGATACATCAGATGAGGCACACAATCCATCAGGATTTTCTGTTGAAAAACATAGTAATAACTTCGTAGTTAGCAATGATGTACTAGTTTTAGAAGTATGCAAAAGATGCACGGATGTTGTAATAGTAAAAAATCTTACCAGGGTATCTCCATAGAAGTTACCGTGGTTCAACACGTGCACTAGTGGCACGTATTCACCATAATTTGAAGGAGTTCGATAGTAGGTATTGTAATTCTCAAGATAAGTACAATAAGCGATCAGATGACTTTTCTCCTTATAAGTTAATTCAGAGCCATCAGTGTAGTGGGTTTTGTCTACCATCTTCCGCACATTCTTTGAAGAATCAAAATAAACTGTCAATGGAAATAAGCTGTCAACTATTTTGAAATAAACAATATAAATTAGTTAATAACTATGTTTGAGAAACTCACATTGCGGTAGAATCGGAAGCGTATCAACAAGGACCCAAATGTCCATATTGTCTTGCTCAATGTCAGGATCACAAAGATCCATGGTGACAATCATACCCTAATAAAAACCATACATTTTGCAAAGTGCTTCCCAATTTTGACAACCAAAATGGGTTACGCTCTGAGCATTGCACAAATTTACTTCAAAATCCATATCATGATGGGTCCTTAGGTGTATTTTCTTTGTTTCAAAATTTTCATGGTCTTCAAAACCCATCCTTTCCAAGACATAGCGTCTTGCATGACATGGGATAAACTAGTCGAATTGTAAAAGATGAAAATTAGACATTGAAATAGTTGAAGTCATGCTTAATTACGAAAAAAACACTTGTCGTTGTTGTGTACCGTTTCAACATCGAAGGTCTCCTCGAGCTTAATACTGAAGCGCTGATCTTCGTCCAGCTCAACGAACCTGTCGCACATACCTCGATCGTCGTGGCACCAGCTGCACTCCCCCGGGAGACTGTCGTCGTCCGAGTACGACATTTCCTACGTTCATAATTCAAAGATTAAACTTGTACAATTAAATATATGTACTAAAAACCTAAATTATATCATTATTTTCTGAAAAAATCCAGGCCACTCAATATTTCCTACATATTCTAGCACAAGTCATGCTAGAATTCACGAAAAAATCCGGCATGGCCTTTGCTAAAAAAGGACATGTCGAGCGCCTGAAATTTGCCGGAACGGAAATTAATCAACATTCCGGCAAAACATAGGCCACTCGGAGGTGTAACCTGAACATGACCGGCCACTTGGGCAACCACATATCCTATATGAGCAACACAAGATATACATGGAGATTTGGCAAGTCGGAGAGGGTCGGAGGGGGTCGGTGATGGGGACGACGGCGGGGATGATGGAGGGGCTCCTTGATTTCTACAAAAGGAAAAACCCTATAAGTTATCACTAATACATCCCGAATAATTGCTTAAACTAAAGAAATAACAACAAATATGACATGTTCAACTAGTTCTATTAATTCAACTAGTTCTTACTAAATATAAATTTACTATAAATAGAAAAAAAACTAGTTCTTTCTAAAAATAAAGTAGATCAACTAGTTATATTAATTTACTTACTAAACTAGTTCAACTAAAACTAAACTAGTTCAACTAGTTTATTAATTTACTTACTAAAAATACATTAGTTCTATTAATTCAACTAGTTCAACTAGTTTATTAATTTACTTACTAAACTAGTTCAACTAAAACTAAACTAGTTCAACTACTAAAAATCCTTATCTATGAACACTAAATTAACATCTACTACTACTAAAAAACATTTAGTACTAACTAAGCAGAGAGAAAGGGGGTGGGGGGCTTACAGAGAGGGAAGAGACGGTGGCGGGGAGGTGCTCGGCGACGGAGAGGTAGGGGCGGCGAGGGC